>NW_005201091.1:152305-175243 GCF_000372725.1 Emiliania huxleyi CCMP1516 | reverse complement strand
GGGGGGGGGCAAGGGCAGCGGAGGGTGGGGTGGGCAGGGAGGAGAGTGGCAGGGTGGCGGTGGCAAGGAGGAGGGCTGGCGGAGGTGAAGGGCGCGGGGAGGTGAGAGGCAGCGGGGGCGAGGGCCGGAGCGGGAGAGGCGGCAGGGAGGAGGGGCGGCAAAGAGAAGGGGCGGGAGGGAGCAGAGCAGGAGGCAGACGCCGTGGGAGGGAGCAGGTGGCAGCAGGGGCGGAGGTGGGACAGACATTGATCTCGATGCGGCCGCCCTTCTCGAGAAACTCCTTCGACTTCAGCTTCTTCGACTGCGCCTTTTTGAGGTCCTTGGGCGCCTGGCGCGCGCGTGGGGAGATCGTGGGAGGAGGGGCAGGGTGGTGGCGTGGGCATGGCGGTGGGCATGGCATGGTAGTGGGCATGGCAGGAGGAGCGCGGAGCGGGGACAGGCAGAGCATGGCATCGGCGGGGGAGGGGAGGGCGGCGCGGCGGGGGAGGGACACGGGCTAAGGAGGAGGGCGGGCGCGCTGGCAGAGCTCCGGCGGCAACCCCAACACAGCGTCCCGCCCTGCTGCTGCTGCTGATCGTGTGTGTGCGTGGCGGGCGTGAGGCGCGTGAGGCGAACCTCGTTGCCCGACACAGTAGTACAGCTGAAGGTCTTCTCCTTCTTCTCGCCGCCGTCGTCGCCTCCACCGTTGGCCTTGGCCGGCGCCTTCTTCGCCTTTTTGGGCGGCGGCGCCTCCTCCTCCTCCTCCTCCTCCTCCTCCTCCTCCGCGTCCTCCTGCTGCGCCATCACCTCGTCAATCAGCTCGCTGATGAGCGTCTTCTCCGGCTTGAGCTCGCCCGGCTCCTTGCCCAGCGCCGTCTCGAGCTTCTCCCGCACCTACGGAGAGGCGCGCCGCCGCTCGGCGCAGGGAGCCCACTGCCGGGCTCGCCGACACAGCCCGCCACACCGTCTTGGCGGAAAGGTTGTCGACGCCAACCTCCCCGATGATCTGCTCCACGTGCTTCTTCATCTCGGCCTGGTGCGCACCGGGCAGGCGGCCGTGAGGGAGGGCTGGAGGGCGGCTCGCCATCGGGAGCTCTGGCACGCGCCCGGTCCACCATGTCGGCCTGCTCTGATATGCTCAGCAGCGCGCGGGCTTTTTTGGTGGCCTGCTTGCAACAAAGAAAACTCGCGGTTTTCTTTTTGGTGTACCTGCGTGAGTGCAAGTGGCAAGTCCCGTGCCTAGTGAAAGAAAGAAGGAAAACAGACCGCGCAATGAGAATGAGAATGAATGATGAGGACGGCACGCAGCCACCACACAGGGATTTTAAGGAGAGGGGTGTGATGCGCTAGCCCTTGCCCACCCTTAGCGTCGTGTTGGGTAAAATTCTTCTTCGATGTCCACCCCGCCGCGCCGCCGCTCGCGCCGCCTCGCCTCCGCCTCCTCCGCCGCCCCCTCGCCAAGCACGCCGCCGCCCACCCGCCTCCTCGACCTCCCCACGGACCTCCTCGTCCGCGCCCTCTCTCGCTGCGACCCCGCCGACATCGCTCGCGTCGCGGCCGTCTCGCTGCTCTTCCACGCCTCGCTTGCGGCGGAGGGCATCCGCTTGTGGGCGCAAGAGCGCGGCTTCGAGCTGCCGGCGCTGCCGGAGGGCGAGGGCTGCGCCGTGCGGTGGCTGTGCTTCGCTGCGCTGCTGTGCGAGTCCAACCCGCCGGCGAGGGCGGCGGCAGGCTCTCGGCACAGCCTCTTCATCGACGGCGAGGGGCGGCTCTCGTCGTGCGGCTCTGCGCCGCATCACCGCCCAGGCCTCCTCGGCCACGGCGAGGGAGTGACGCAGCTCGACACGCCGACGCGCCTCCCGTCGACGCTGGGCGGTGAGCGCGCCGTGAGCGTGTCGGCTGCAACATGGCACAGCCTCGCCCTCACCGCCGGCGGCGCCGTCTGGAGCTGGGGCGAGGGGAGCTTCGGCAAGCTGGGCAACGGCGACGAGCAGCGCCAGCTGCAGCCAAAGAAGGTCGAGGCCTTGGCCGACCAGCGCGTCGTCGCTGTTTCGGCAGGAACTTTCCATAACTTCGCCCTCACCGCCGATGGCTCGGTTTGGAGCTGGGGCGATGGAGACTACGGCAAGCTGGGCCACGGCGACACGCAGCTCCAGCTGCTGCCGAAGCAGGTCGAGGCCTTGGCTGGGCGGCGCGTCGTCGCCGTGTCGGCTGGAGGCGAACACAGCCTCGCCCTCACCGCCGACGGCGTTGTCTGGAGCTGGGGCGAGGGAGGCTATGGCAAGCTGGGCCACGGCGACAGGCAGAACCAGCTGCTGCCCAAGAAGGTCGAGGCCTTGACAGGGCAGAGAGTCGTTGCTGTGTCTGCTTCACTCTTGCACAGCCTCGCTCTCACCGCCAACGGCGACGTCTGGAGCTGGGGCTGGGGAGGGCAAGGCCTGTTGGGCCACGGCGATCAGCAGAACCAGCTGCTGCCGACGAAGGTCGAGGCCTTGGCTGACCAGCGCGTCGTCGCTGTCTCGGCAGGAGAGGCTCACAGCATCGCCCTCACCGCCGACGGCAGTGTCTGGAGCTGGGGCTATGGAGAGCGAGGCCGGTTGGGCCACGGCGACGAGCAGGACCAGCTGCTGCCCAAGAAGGTCGAGGCCTTTGGCCAGCGCGTCGTCGCTGTGTCGGCGGGAGGCGAACACAGCCTCGCCATCACCGCCGACAGCGCTGTCTTTACCTGGGGCAAGGGCGATCTCGGCTGCCTAGGCCACGGAGAGGACCTGTCGAACCAGCTGCTGCCCAAGAAGATCGAGGAGGCGCGCGGCGTAGAGTGAACTCTTCGAGTCGTCTCGATCTAGACCATACTCGAAAACACTCGAGTGAGGTATGTGCGACGGCCCTGCCGATCCGGCAGAGCCCCCGGCTCCTGGTCGAGCGCGGTAACGAGGCGGGGCTGCTCCGGCTCCACCGTGATGCCGCGGGAGGCCGGCCTGTGGGTGGGCCGCATCACGCACGACCCGTGGCCGCTGCAGGGCGCGAGACTCACGGGCTGGCGCAGTAGCATGCTGGATGCGGTGCCAGGCCTGCCCGGCGCGCTCGTCGACCCCGACGCCGCGCCGCTCGTGCTCTACTCACCCGGCGTGAGCGGCATTCGCCTCTGGTGGGGTCCGCTCGAGGAGGGCGCCTCGACCGTGGGGGAGGTGCCAGACAGATAGTGGGAGCGTTGTCATAAAGTCTCTTGCCTTCCTTCCCAGCTTTTTCTTTTCCTAATAAATAAATAAATAAAACGGACATCCCAAGCTAGGGCTGGGTCCTGGACACGCGATGTTTTCTTTCCTTCTTCTTCGCGCCAGTCCCGTGCCCAGTGTTGTGCGAGAGGCTAGCCCTCGTTCACTTAACCCGCCCCAACCCGCCCTTTGGCGCCAAGTGTTCTAGCGCTCCCCTAGAGTGCCCAGGACCACCCTAGGGAGTATGAGGGTGTTGTAAAATTCTTTTCTTCGCGATGTCCAGCCTGCCGCGCCGCCGCTCGCGCCGCCTCGCCTCTGCCTCCACCACCGCCCCCTCGCCAGACACGCCGCCGCCCGCCCGCCTCCTCGACCTCCCCACCGACCTCCTCTTGCGCGCCCTCTCTCGCTGCGACCCCGCCGACATCGCTCGCGTCGCGGCCGTCTCGCTGCTCTTCCACGCCTCGCTTGCGCTGGAGGGCATCGGCTTGTGGGCGCAAGAGCGCGGCTTCGAGCTGCCGGCGCTGCCGGAGGGCGAGAGCTGCGCCGTGCGGTGGCTGTGCTTCGCTGCGCTGCTGCGCGAGTCCAACCCGCCGGCGAGGGCGGCGGCAGGCGCTCGGCACAGCCTCTTCATCGACGGCGAGGGGCGGCTCTCGTCGTGCGGCAATGCGGATCACGCCCCAGGCCTCCTTGGCCATGGTGAGGGAGTGAGGCGGCTCAACACGCCGACCCGCCTCCCCTCCACGCTGGGCGGTGAGCGCGCCGTGAGCGTGGCGGCTGGAGATTTCCACAGCTTCGCCCTCACCGGCAGCGGGGCTGTTTGGAGCTGGGGCCATGGAGCCTTTGGCAAGCTGGGCCACGGCGACCAGCAGGACCAGCTGCTGCCCAAGGAGGTCGAGGCCTTGGCGAGTCAGCACGTCATCGCTGTGTCGGCTGGGGACTTCCACAGCTTCGCCCTCACCGCCGATGGCTCGGTTTGGAGCTGGGGCGATGGAGACTACGGCAAGCTGGGCCACGGCGACGAGCAGCACCAGCTGCTGCCAAAGCAGGTCGAGGCCTTGGCGGGGCAGCGCGTCGTCGCCGTGTCGGCTGGAGGCGAACACAGCCTCGCCCTCACCGCCGACGGCGTTGTCTGGAGCTGGGGCGAGGGAGGCTATGGCAAGCTGGGCCACGGCGACGAGCAGATCCAGTCGCTGCCCATGAGAATTGAGGCCTTGGCAGGGCAGAGAGTCGTTGCTGTGTCTGCTTCACTCTTGCACAGCCTCGCTCTCACCGCCAACGGCGACGTCTGGAGCTGGGGCTGCGGAGGGCAAGGCCTGTTGGGCCACGGCGACACGCAGCAGCAACTGCTGCCCACGAAGCTCGAGGCCTTGGCTGACCAGCGCGTCGTCGCGGTCTCGGCTGGAGGGTCGCACAGCCTTGCCCTCACCGCCGACGGCAGTGTCTGGAGCTGGGGCTATGGAGAGCGAGGCCGGTTGGGCCACGGCGACCAGCAGGACCAGCTGCTGCCCAAGAAGGTCGAGGCCTTAGCTGGCCAGCGCGTCGTCGCTGTGTCGGCTGGAGGCTTCCACAGCCTCGCCCTCACCGCCGATGGCGCTGTCTTTACGTGGGGCAAGGGCGAGACCGGCTGCCTAGGCCACGGAGAGGACCTGTCGAACCAGCTGCTGCCCAAGGAGATCGAGGCGCGCGGCGGAGCGTGAACTCTTCGAGTCGTCTCGATCTAGACCATACTCGAAAACACTCGAGTGAGGTATCTGCGACGGCCCTGCCGAACCGGCAGAGCCGCCGGCTCCTGGTCGAGCGGTACAACGAGGCGGGGCTCGGCTGCTCCGGCTCCACCGTGATGGCGCGGGAGGCCGGCCTGTGGGTGGGCCGCATCACGCACGACCCGTGGCCGCTGCAGGGCGCGAGACTCACGCGCTGGCGCAGCAGCATGCTGGATGCGGTGCCAGGCCTGCCCGGCGCGCTCGTCGACCACGACGCCGCGCCGCTCGTGCTCTACTCACCTGGCGTGAGCGGCATTCGCTTCTGGTGGGGTCCGCTCGAGGAGGGCGCCTCGACGGTGGGGGAGGTGCCAGACAAACAGTGGGGGCGTTTTTCTTAGGAAAGGCCTTCTTTTGGTGTACCTGCGTGAGTGCCAGTGCGCGCAAGTCCCGTGCCTAGTAAAAGAAAGAAAGAAAAAGAGTGCGCCTCCCTTTTGCCGTCTCCTCCCTCGCCGCCTCCTCCCTCGCCTTCGCCTCCACCCTCGCCGCCTCAAGTAAGCTGCTCGCCGCGGAAGCTGCTCGACAGGTGCCTTGCAGCTACGTATTCTCGTATTATCTTCGAGTAAGGCGTCTCGCAGCTGCGTATTCTTGTATTCTCGTCGATTAGTGTAGGTACTGCGTGGGGGCGGTACGTATTCCCGTATCACGTACATCACTAGCTCCGAGTAGAGCTAGAGGGGGCGTCCTTGCAGTTAAGGGGAAACCTGGTACGCGGGGCTAACCCTCGGAGAGTATTCTTTAGCTCCGAGACCGAGTAGAGGGGGCGTTCCGCAGCTAGGGGGACCCACAGCGCGAGGGAAAAATTCCGCCGCTGGGGGAACCCCGGAGCGCAGAACCAACCCTCGGAGACCCGTGTTATGGCCCTGCGAACGCGCACCCCCCCCCACGGTCGAGGAAGAGGGTGCGTTCTGCAGTTAAGGGGTAACCCGGTACACGGAACTATCCCTCGGAGACGTGTTAGGCCCTGCGACCGCGCACCCCCGGGGCTAGGGCTCTCTAGCCCGTAACCCGATCCCGATCATCCGGCCCGCTGGGTGCGCTTCTTAGCTCCCCGGCCCTGGATGTGAGGCTACCGACTGCACTCCAAGTGCTCCAAGTGCGCAATGAGAATGAAGGAGAGGACGGCACGCAGCCACCACACAGGGATTTTAAGGAGAGGGGTGTGATGCGCTAGCCGTTGCCCACCCTAGGGAGTCTGCCTCTTCCTATCTCTCTTCGCAGTCTCTCGCCGCTTCTCGCTGCAACCTTCATGCCACCTCGCGGCCGTCCCACTCTCGTCGTTCTCTCCCTCGTCATTTCCTCCTCTGTCGCGTCGTTCTCTTCTGCCTCGTCCTGTGACGCCGCCGCCTGCCGGTCCCTTGTTCTCGCGGCTTCTTTCGCCTTTCGGCGCAACTCCGTCCTCCTCGCGGCGTATCCTGGCCCCTCGAGTCTATCGAGCTCCCCTCGCGCAAGGACCACATTTCTGACTCCCACTCCGATCATTTGCCGCCAAGTCATATCGTTGCTCAGGTCCACTCTCTCTTCGAACACTTGTGCCTTCACGGATGATGCCGGCGCTGGGGTCCCCTTCGGGTGCATCGTGACGGCTGACAACGGGATTTCCACTGGTTCGTCCTCCTCGGAGTCGTCTTCCCCCGCTGCCTTCCGCTCGGGCTCTACGTTCGGTACGTTCGGCGTGGCTCACCCTCCATGCCGTGAACAGGCGCTTCATCCACCCTATGTTCTTCTCTCGTTCCTCTGCCCGTGCCTTGTGGTCTTGTCGTTGTTTCGCATCCATGTCTGTATGGCAGTCGAGGCTGCCTTCCCCACTACCTGTAGTTCACTCGTCACCTCTCCCGCGAGCTCCCTTCTCTTTCTTTCGGGTATGGAGTCCGTGAGTGCGGGTAGCGACTAGCGTGCAGGCAATCAGAAAGAAAGAAAGAAAACAGACAACCCAAGGGAGGGATGGGAGGACGGCACGCCGCCACCACACAGGGATTTTAAGGAGAGGGGTGTGATGCGCTAGCCGTCGCCCACCCTAGGGAGTCTGCCTCTTCCTATCTCTTTTCGCAGTCTCTCGCCGCTTCTCGCTGCAACCTTCATGCCACCTCGCGGCCGTCCCACTCTCGTCGTTCTCTCCCTTGTCACTTCCTCCTCTGTCGCGTCATTCTCTTCTGCCTCGTCCTGCGCCGCCGCCGCCTGCCGTTCCCTTGTTCTCTCGGCTTCTTTCGCCTTTCGGCGCAGCTCCGCCCTCCTTGCTGCATATCCTGGCCCCTCGAGTCTATCGAGCTCCCCTCGCGCAAGGACCACATTTCTGACTCCCACTCCGATCATTTGCCGCCAAGTCATATCGTTGCTCAGGTCCACTCTCTCTTGCAGGCAATCAGAAAGAAAGAAAGAAAACACACGCACTTGGAGCACTTGGAGTGCAGTCATCAACCGCACATCCAGGGCCGGGGAGCTCAGAAGCGCACCCAGCGGGCCGGATGATTGGCATCGGGTTGCGGGCAAGAGAGCCCTAGCCCCGGGGGTGCGCGTTCGCAGGGCAAGGGCCTTAAAGTAAACACGGGTCTCCGAGGGTTGGTTCTGCGCTTTGGGTGTCCCCTAGCGGCGGAACGCCCCCTCTACTCGGAGCTAGTAAACACCAGACACTAGACACGAGCATGACGTACACTCTCACCCGACATCGCCACTCAGGGCTCCTCCGCCCGATCTCCCCACCCCCCATCCGAGGGGGCTCCCCTCTCCTCCCGGTCCTCCCTCCTGTTCGATTTCCGATGGTCCGGCGTCGGCTGCGGAGCCCGCCTTCCCCTCTTATACTTCTTCGACCGCGGCCTCGCCGCCGTCTCGTCTTCGGGGGAGAGGGGGGCGGCGGGGGGGGAGGCGGCGGCGGGGGGGTGGCGGAGGAAGGAAGAGTGAAGGGGGGGGGACACCACCATATAGATGGAATTACGTGTCCCCAAAGGTAGGACCTGCGTCCTGCACAAAGCAAGAAAGAAGTGAGCCCCCGATTCCTGAAGCAGGGCAGAAATAAATAAAGGTTAGGGACGTCTCGGGCAGTTATCGCCGCGTTGAATCCCTCCGTCTGCAGAAACGATCTCCCACCGGTTATAATAACTGGCGGCAATCGGTAGTCAAAGTTGGGCGCCGGAAAGCGATCGAGCGCCCGCCCATGCACTCCGCTTGTTGTGCAGCACCCGCGGCGCGCGCGCGCCGCGGTGTTGACCAACGACCGCACCACTGGAGGCTCCCACGCCACTCGCGGCAATCCGCATCGAGGCCGCCCGTCGGCGCAGCAAAGGTACTGCGCACTTCTGGGCAGCGCCCAGAATGCAGGGAAGGCCTTGGCGCTTCTCGCCAGCCAGGCTGACTCGGCAACCGGCCCGCGAGCCGACTGCGCGTCCCGAGCCCACGGATCGGCGCCATCGCACAGGCCCGCCAGCCGCCGCATAGCTCCAGAGAGGCCACTGGCGTTGTGCTGCACTGCTTGAAGGCGCTGCTGAGGCGCTGCACTGCTCAAAGCTTCCCCGTGCGCCGCCGCGAGCACCGCGTAGTGGCCTCGCCCTCTGGAGAGCCCCAGCGCGACCCCTCGCGGCCACTCGCGCCGCTGCAGCAGCTCCGACCCCGCCACTCCGGCTCCCGAGCGCGCGGCGAGCACGAGGAAGAGCATGCGCATGGGCCAAAATCTGTTACGGGGGTTTAGTCCCCGCAAGGGCAATTCTTCTTGCTCGATGTCCACGCGCCGCTGCTCGCGCCGCCTCGCCTCTGCCTCCACCGCCGCTCCCTCTCCAGACACGCCGCCGCCCACCCGCCTCCTCGACCTCCCCACGGAGCTCCTCCTGCGCGCCCTCTCTCGCTGCAACAGCCCCCTCGACATCGCTCGCGTCGCGGCCGTCTCGCTGCTCTTCCACGCCTCACTCGCGCTAGAGGGCATCCGCTTGTGGGCGCGAGAGCGCGGCTTCGAGCTGCCGGCGCTGCCAGAGGGCGAGGGCTGCGCCGTGCGGTGGCTGTGCTTCGCTGCGCTGCTGTGCGAGTCCAACCCGCCGGCGAGGGCGGCTGCAGGCGCTCGGCACAGCCTCTTCATTGACGGCGAGGGGCGGCTCTCGTCGTGCGGCTCGGCGCCATCCGACCGCCCAGGCCTCCTCGGCCACGGCGAGGGCGTGACGCGGCTCAACACGCCGACCCGCCTCCCTTCCACGTTGGGCGAGCGCGCCGTGAGCGTGTCGGCAGGAGCATACCACAGCCTCGCCCTTACCGCCGACGGCGCCGTCTGGAGCTGGGGCTATGGACCCGACGGCCGGTTGGGCCACGGCGACGTGCAGCTCCAGCTGCTGCCAAAGAAGATCGAGGCGTTTGCGGTCCAGCGCGTCGTCGCTGTGTCGGCTGGGGCGTACCACAGCCTCGCCCTCACCGCCGATGGCGCCGTTTGGAGCTGGGGCGATGGAGACTACGGCAAGCTGGGCCACGGCGACAGGCAGAACCAGCTGCTGCCGAAGAAGGTCGAGGCCTTTGCTGAGCAGCGCGTTGTCGCCGTGTCGGCTGGACACGAACACAGCCTCGCCCTCACCGCCGACGGCGCCGTCTGGAGCTGGGGCTATGGAGGCGATGGCCGGTTGGGCCTCGGCGACCAGCGGCGCCAGCTGCTGCCGAAGAAGGTCGAGGCGTTGGCTGGCCATTGCATCGTCGCTGTGCTGGCTGGGTACTTCCACAGTCTTGCCATCACCGCCGTCGGCGGCATCTGGAGCTGGGGCTATGGAGGGCGAGGCAGCTTGGGCCACGGCGACGAGCAGATCCAGCTGCTGCCCAAGAAGGTCGAGGCCTTGGCTGGCCAGCGCGTCGTCGCTGTGTCGTTGGGAGGCGAACACAGCCTCGCCCTCACCGCTGACGGCGCCCTCTGGAGCTGGGGCCCTGGAGGCTTTGGCAGGCTGGGCCACGGCGACGAGCAGCGCCAGCTGCTGCCCAAGAAGGTCGAGGCGTTGGCTGGCCAGCGCGTCGTCGCTGTGTCGGCTCGAGGCGCGCATAGCCTCGCCATCACCGCCGACAGCGCTGTCTTTACCTGGGGCCAGGGCGAACACGGCTGCTTGGGCCACGGAGAGGACTTGTCGAACCAGCTGCTGCCCAAGAAGGTCGAGGCGCGCGGCGGAGCGTGAACTCTTCGAGTCGTCTCAATCTAGACCATACTCGAAAACACTCGAGTCAGGTATCTGCGACGGCCCTGCCGAACCGGCAGAGCCCCCGGCTCCTGGTCGAGCGCGGTAACGAGGCGGGGCTGCTGCTCCGCTCCACCGTGATGCCGCGGGAGGCCGGCCTGTGGGTGGGCCGCATCACGCACGACCCGTGGCCGCTGCAGGGCGCGAGACTCACGCGCTGGCGCAGCAGCATGCCCGGGTGAGGCATTCGCCTCTGGTGGGGTGGTCCGCTCGAGGAGGGCGCCTCGACGGTGGGGGAGGTGCCAGACAGATAGTGGGAGCGTTTTTCGTGTATGTAGCTCTTAAACGTACATATTCCCGTCTGAGGAAAGTCTTTTGCCTTTGCTTCGCAAGCTTTTTTCTTTTCCTCGGACCTCGCGGCAGACGCGGGCTTGCGAGGCGCGGCAAAGAGTGCTTGTAAATAAATAAATAGAGCAGTCATCTCCCGTAGAGATGGGCAACGCACGAACACAGAGGTACAGTGCGCACCCCGCCCCGCTCACAGGGCGTGCATCACACAGGTGGACTGTGTGACTCCTCGGGTTTCTGGGGACTCAGAGGTGTGCTAGTCACTATAGTCGGACGGTTCCGACATGTCCGGCTGGTGTGTTTTCCTTTTCCTCGCGCTGTCGCACTTGAAATTCTTTCCTCGCGATGTCCACCCCGCCGCGCCGCAGCTCGCGCCGCCTCGCCACCGCCTCCACCGCCGCCCCCTCGCCAGGCACGCCGCCGCCCGCCCGCCTCCTCGACCTCCCCACGGAGCTCCTCGTGCGCGCCCTCTCTCGCTGCGACCCCGCCGACATCGCTCGCGTCGCGGCCGTCTCGCTGCTCTTCCACGCCTCACTCGCGCTGGAGGGCATCCGCTTGTGGGCGCAGGAGCGCGGCTTCGAGCTGCCGGCGCTGCCAGAGGGCGAGGGCTGCCCCCTGCGGTGGCTGTGCTATTCGGCGTTGCTACGCGAGTCCAACCCGCCGGCGAGGGCTGCGGCAGGTTCTCGGCACAGCCTCTTCATCGACGGCGAGGGGCGGCTCTCGTCGTGCGGCAGTGCGAATCACGACCCAGGCCTCCTTGGCCACGGCGAGGGCGTGACGCGGCTCAACACCCCGACCCGCCTTACGTCGACGCTGGGTGAGTGTGCAGTGAGTGTGTCGGCGGGAGGCGGGCACAGCCTCGCCATCACCGCCGACGGAGCTGTCTGGAGCTGGGGCCATGGAGAATTCGGCAGGCTGGGCCACGACGACCGGCAGAGCCAGTGGCAGCCGAAGAAGATCGAGGCCTTGGCGGGCAAGAGCGTCATCGCTGCGGCGGCTGGAGAGCGCCACAGCCTCGCCCTTGCCGCCGACGGCGCCGTCTGGAGCTGGGGCGGTGGAATCTTCGGCAAGCTGGGCCACGGCGACGAGCAGCACCAGCTGCTGCCGAAGAAGATCGAGGCCTTGGCAGGGCGGCGCGTCGTCACTGTGTCGGCTGGATGCGAGCACAGCCTCGCCATCACCGCTGACGGCGCCCTCTGGAGCTGGGGCAATGGAGCCCTTGGCAGGCTGGGCCACGGCGACACGCAGAGCCAGCTGCTGCCCAAGAAGGTCGAGGCCTTTGCTGGGCGGCGCGTAGTCGCCGTGTCGGCGGGAGGTCTGCACAGCCTCGCCCTCACCGCCGACGGCAGTGTCTGGAGCTGGGGCGAGGGGGGCTTTGGCTTTGGCCAGCTGGGCCACGGCGACCAGCAGAACCAGCTGCTGCCGAAGAAGGTCGAAGTCTTGACCGGCCACCGCGTCGTCGCTGTCTCGGCTGGAGAGCTCCACAGCCTCGCCATCACCGCCGACGGTGCCGTCTGGAGCTGGGGCTATGGAGGCTTCGGCGAGCTGGGCCACGGCGACGAGCAGGACCAGTTGCTGCCGAAGAAGGTCGAGGCCTTGACCGGCCAGCGCGTCGTCGCTGTGTCGGCTGGAGGCTTCCACAGCCTCGCCCTCACCGCCGACGGCGGCGTCTGGAGCTGGGGCTGGGGAGGGCAAGGCAGCTTGGGCCACGGAGAGGACCTGTCGAACCAGCTGCTGCCCAAGAAGATCGAGGCGCGCGACGCCAGCGGCGGAGAGCCGTGAACTCCCCACTCTACCGAGTTTACTTTAGGTGAGACGCGTCTCGAATGAGCGGAGTCTCTCGAATATCGTGAAGTATCGGCGACACGTGTCGCGGGCGTCCGACGCGGCGATTCTTTTGAAAGAAACGAAATCGTAAAGCAGCCGCCTCTGTGCTCTGACCATACGCCTCTGGGCGGGTGCTGCTGCTGGGAGAGCTCGAGGAGGCCTCGCCCCCTCGAACCCCGAGCCGGCGGTGGGCGCACTGGCATGGCCATCCCCCCCCAACAGGACCGCAACGGCCCGGCACTACCCGCCCTTTGCCTCCCTCGGCGGCGGCCGCGGCCGCATCGCGCGCGCGTCCCTCGCCTGCGCCACCCCAGTGGCCAGCTCTGCCGCGCCCTCGCACGCCTGCTCCGCCGAGTGGCGCCAGACGAGCAGGTACGACTGCAGCAGCGCCTAGAAGACAGAAACTCCTTCGCGAGTAACAGCAGTGTCGCGCGAGGGCGAGCAAAGGTCCGGGGCTGCAGCGGCGCGCCATCGAGACGGAGGAGCCGGAGAGAGCGTCTGCGAAGGCGTCGGCGAGCTGTGGCTGGTCAGGGAAGAAGTTGAGGTAGAGCGTGCGCATCTGGTGCGGCGTCGCGTCGCCAACCTCGTGGATGACGTCGACGCGGCCGGGTCGGATCATGGCGGGGTCGAGCCTAGGGTGGTGTCGGATGATCTCGGGTCCTCTCGGGTCCAGTCGGGTCCTCTCGGGTCCTCTCGGGTACTCTCAGGTGGGTGCTCTCGGGTCCCTCGGGCCACCTCGGGCCACCTCGGGCCACCTCGGGCCACCTCGGGCCACCTCGGGCCACCTCGGGCCCTCTCGGGCCCTCTCGGGCCCTCTCGGGCCCTCTCGGATCACCTCGGGTCCTCTCGGGTCATGGCGGGTCATGGCAGGTCCTCTCGGGTCATGGCGGGTCATGGCGGGTCATGGCGGGTCATGGCGGGTCATGGCGGGTCATGGCGGGTCATGGCGGGTCATGGCGGGTCATGGCGGGGTCGCCTCTCGATGTGGTTCGTCGTCATGAAGAGCAGGCGCTCCTCTCCGGCGGCGACGCCGTCGAGCGCGTTGAGAAGGCCGGAGAAGGTTGCGAAGGAGGAGCGGCGGTCCGTCGGGTCGCGGTCCTGTTGGAAGGGCCGAGCAGGCTATCAGGAGGCTATCAGGAGGCTATCAGGAGGCTCTCGGAAGGGTCTCGGAAGGCTCTCAAAGAGCCTTTTGGAAGGCGGAGTCGACGTCCTCGAGCAGCACCAGCGAGCCGGCGGGTGCGTGCGTGAGGGCGTGCGAGAGGCGATCGTCGGTCAGCCCTGGGTTCGGGTACCGTGGGGTAGGGGAGGGTGGGTTCGGGTACCGTGGGGTAGGGGAGGAGATGGGACGAGGTGAGCCGAAGTGAGCCGAAATGGGCCGAGGCGAGCCGAGGTGAGCCGAGGTGTAGCCGAGGCAGGACGAGGCGAGCCGAGGTGAGCCGAGGTGTAGCCGAGGCAGGACGAGGTGATCCGAGGTGAGGCCCGCCTGGCTCGGCCAAGTTGAGCACGCAGATGTCGTACCCCAAGTGCCCCGCCAGCGCGGCGACGAAGGAGGACTTGCCCGAGCCGGGCGGGCCTGAGTTGTGGACGGTGGCGCGTGGAAGGCTGGCGGAAGGAGGACGTGTCCCGAGCCGGGCGGGCCGTGCAGCAGGTATGGGGAGATATGGGGAGATATGGGAGAGATATGGGAGCGATATGGGGAAGATATGGGGAAGATATGGGGGAGATATGGGGGAGATATGGCGGGCCGTGCAGCAGGTAGCCGCGGCGGTACGGGATGCCGCGCGAGACGTACCACTCCTGCGGGGAGATCTGGGGAGATCTGGGGGAGATCTGGGGGAGATATGGCGAGACGTACCACTCCTGCGAGCTCGAGGCACAGACCTCAGTTTCGCCCCTCAGGGCGGCAAGGCCGTCGAGTGCGGACGAGTGCGTGTCCTCTCGAGCGCTGGCTGGGAGACGAGAGTGCGTGCTCCGCCTCTAGGGTACCGCTCCTGCGAGTCGACGAACTCGGTCACGTCGTTGAGGATGTGCTCCGCGATGCCTTGATCGAGCACGACGGAGGCGAGGGGCCGCCGGCGGCGCGGCTGCCCGAACGGCCGCCACCTGCAAACACACAGAAATCGCGCGGCGGCTGCAGACTTCTTCCTGTAGGCTGCCCGAACGGCCGCCACCCGGCGAGGTGTGCGGGCGGAGCGCTGAGCGGATGCGGCGGGCGGCGTAGGGCGGCAGGGGCACGATCGGGCAACGCGAGTGGCAGTGGCAGAGGCACGGAGCCCAGGCGTGTCTCGGAGGTGTCTCGGAGGTGTCTCGGAAGTGTCTCGGAGGTGTCTCGGAAGTGTCTCGGAGGTGTCTCGGAAGTGTCTCGGAAGTGTCCCGCACTCGGTGCCCCAGTTGGAGAACACGGTCGTGGTGAGCTCTCGCTTCGAGTCGGCGTGCGCCTGTGGGGCGTGCCAGAGGACGCGTCATGGAGACGTGTCTCGGAAAGGTCGCGGCGACGTGTCTCGGAAAGGTCGCGGCGACGTGTCTCGGAAAGGTCGCGGCGACGTGTCTCGGAAAGGTCGCGGCGACGTGTCTCGGAAAGGTCGCGGCGACGTGTCGCGCTTCGAGTCGGCGCGCGCCTGCGCCTCTGCGAGTAGCTCGCTGAAGAGGGTCGGCGAACGACCCAGCGCAGTCAGCCGCACCGACTCCCACGGCTGGCCCGTCTGGAAATCGACGGTCTGCTGCTCCCTCTGCCTGCGGCGAAGAGACACAGCAGCGGGAGGGTCAGAGGGAGCGAGCTTGGCGCGCCGGGCCGCGACGGGCGGCGAGGGCGGCGGCGAGGGCGGCGGCGAGGGCGGAGGGCGCTGCGGTGGCAGTGAGAGTCCAAGCGATGGAGCGCTGAACCGCGCGCAGAGCGTGGCGGCAGGGTGGCGGTGGCGGGTGTGGCGGTGGCAGTGCGGCAGGTGTGGCGGTGGCAGTGCGGGCGGTGGCAGTGCACACCTCTCAACCATGAGCAGGCTGCCGTTGTAGCGAAGGACGTGGCGGCCGGGGCAGGGCAGGAACTCGAACCGCGTCTCCACCTTGCCGTTCGCCAGCCGCTCCACCACCGTCTCCACCGACACGTGCTGCCGCAGAGCGCCGCCGCCGCCGCCGCCGCCGCCAAACAGGCGGCTGAGCAGGCCGCCGCCGCCGCCGGAGGCGGGAGGAGGAGCCGCCTGCTGGGTGAGCCACTGCAGCACCCACGGGTACGACTTGTCCTTCGACGTCACCTCGAGCGTCACGAGCAGGTGCCGCTGCGCCAGCGTCAGGGCGCCGCGGCCGGCGCCGCGAGCCGCGGCGAGGCCGGTGCCCGCCACGCCGAGCGCAAAGCCGGCGGAGAAGTACGGGTTGTCCTCGAGGCCGACGAAGGAGAGGACGCGGCTCGTGAGCGAGCTGACGGGGGAGGAGGGTGTCGACGACGACGCCAACGCGCTCGTCGACATGGGGCAGGGAGGGAAAAGAAGAAAAACCTTTCCGTACAAGCCTCTTCTCCAGCACGCTGGCACGACAAGGGCGCAGACTGGCGCGGACTGGCACACACGCGTGGAAAAAGAAGGAGAAGGATTGTTTCGCAACATCGAAGGCTAGCTCAAAAAGTGGGAAAGGTAAGAGCTACATACAATGAGAGAGAGAGAGAGAGAGAGAGAGAGAGAGAGAGAGAGAGAGAGAGAGAGAGAGAGAGAGAGAGAGAGAGAGAGAGAGAGAGAGAGAGAGAGAGAGAGAGAGAGAGTAAAGTACACTGAAACAAATAGAACAATACACCTATAATAGAGAGGAGGCGGCCTGTGGAACTGTGGACGTGCGATTCGTGGCCAACAAGGCAGGCGCGCACCCAAAGGAGGCGGGTGCGGGGGCACGGCCGGCGCGCGTCCTCAGCGCCAATGGCGTGCCCGTGCCTGCCGTCCGAGTCGGAAGAGCTCGAAGGCTTCGACCCAACGATCGCGCTCGAGTGCTCGCAGCTCGCCATGTCCCTCGCCTACGAGCCTGACGTTGGGTTTCGCGTGGGGGCGCTTCCTGAATTTCACATATCCACGAGCGGCATTGTCTTCACAAAGGACTACGAGCGCGACGGTGCGCGCGAGCTGCTCGTCTGCTGCCGCGGCACCCTCTTCGGCGTCGCGAGCGACATGCTCCGCAACATCTCCTTCAAGGTGTCCACCTCCACCGTCTTCAAAGGCTACAAGGGGGGGCAGCAAGTGCTCGACGGACTCAAGGGTCTCGCGGACGAGAAAGTGCACCGGCAGTACCTTGACCGCGCGATGGGCTGCCTCTTCAGCTACCTCCTCCTCGCCAAGATGAATGAAGGCGCTTACGACATTGGCAAGTACAAGCGGGTGATCGTGACGGGTCACTCGCAGGGCGGTGCCGTCGCCCAGGTCTTCGCGGCGCTGCTCGTGGGCATGGACAAGGGGCTGCGGGATCTGCGTGACGGATACATCGACACGCTGGAGATCAACGACTGGAGCGGCAGTGTCAACATCTTCGGCGCCAGCAAGACCGAGCTGACCTCATCCAAGCTCACAATCACGATGACGACAAATGCAGACGGGGCAGATGTGTTTGACGTCAAGTGGTCAGGTGCCTCGCTCGTCGATGCGCCCACAGCGCCCTGTTCTTGCTCTCACGCCTGTTGCCTGCGCGCGACAGGCGCGTGGGAGCATCAAAAGCGCTGGCTGGTCAAGGACGCCCTGCTCCAGGACGACCGCGAGACCGTGAGCGTGTACGCCTTCGCGCCGACCAAGATCGCGAACATGGCTTTCGAGCGCTGGTACGACCTGAATATGCCGCTCTCGTTCAACTTCATCATGAAGTATGACCCCGTCGCGCAGGAAAGTGCCACCACCGCCACAGCTACCAGCCCCCTCCCCTCCCACGCCGCCTGCCCCGCCGCCTGCCGCGCCCGCCGTAGATGGTGTTTCCGTGGACGCGTCGGCCGGGCAGCCTGATCGAGATAACCGTGGAGAAGACCGACTACCTGCGGTGGCTCACCTTCCCCTTCATTGACGCGATGCTCAACATGATGCCGGTCCTGCCAAGGCGCTGCGCGACGAAGGGCGACTTCGGGATGGACCTGCACGGCGGCGCGGTCTTCTCCGCCGCCATCACCGAGTATTTGCTCCATCGGGGCGGGGACTTGGCGGCGGCGTGGAACGAGATTGCGCCCTTTGCGATGTTTGCAGAGTATTTTGGCGGCGGCAACGAGCACTTTGTCAACTGGCTCCGCCTCCAGACCTCGTACTACTTGGGCGCAGAAGACGGCTCTTCGACGATTCGGCTCGACGACCCTCAGCAGCAGATCAATCTGCTGAAGAAGGGCCACCCGGGGAAGCTGAGCGACTTTTCGTACACGGTCCTGCGCGCCCAGAGCACAAACGGCCGCCTTGTGCTCTTCAAGACCCAGACGAGCATCGCCTTCTTTTGCATCGCTCCGTCCGGCGCGCCTTTGAACTCCCCATCCTATCCATGTTCTCCCTCGCCTCCTCCCTCGCCACCCCGTCTCCTCCTCCCTCGCCATCTCTCCTCCGGCCGGCAGCCCTCCTGCACCCACGTGCGCACCTGCCTGAGCACTTTCTTGCCCTGCCGTCGGCAGTCCTCTTCCTCCTCGGGCTCGTCTCTCTGCTGGGGGCCGCGCTGATCTCACTCTTTCTAGTCCCCTTCGTGATTGGCGAAACCGCCTTTGATCACCTCCAAACCTGGGTCGACGGAATCAAGGATGCGAGCGCGAGTGCAGGCGGTGCCCCTCAGGCCGTGCATTCATCGCGGCCGTCGCGGCCATTGACGAGCGAGGCCTCGGCGAAGCGCTTTGCGGAGGCGCGGCGCAAGGCCCCAAAGCCGCCCACGGACCTCGTCTGAGCGCTCTCTTGGCTCTCTGTGGCCTCTGGGCTCTGCGCGCACCCCCCCCGCGGTGCTTGTGGGCTGTCCCTAGACGAACTTCGATGCGTGTCCGTGATCCTTTACTTCCCCCCCTTTCGGTTTGCTCTCCGTGTCGCGTCGACGCCGCAGGCTCGGTGTGCTATCCGTTGCGACGCGTGGCCGGTGCAGCGGCTCCGATGGCTCGCATGGCTCTCGTGCCATTTTTGCGCGTTTTGCCTCTGAGCGCACTCTGTATCCACTTAGCGCATGGGCAACAGCTCGAACTACACCAGCGTGCGTGAATCGCGCATACTGTACCGCCGGGGCGGGCCGGGGCCCGGGGGGTGAAGAAACCGCTCGCCTTTGAACTCTCCGTGCAGCGAGCTCCGCGTCGCACGGGCTGGCGAGATGGCGGAACGGGAGTCCGCTCCCCAGACGCCGGAGTGGCCACCGCGGCGGGCGTTATCGGCGGTGGCGGCGGTGGCGGCACGCGTGGAGCACTTCGCGAGCTGCCCCCCAACACCAACTCGACACCCATGCGCGAGCTCAAAGCGCAGATGGCACGCATGCAACAGGAGGTGGCCAAGGCACGGTCTGAGGCTGCCGCGGCAAACCAGCGCAATCAGGTGCTGGAGGCCTTCGCCGGCATTGCCAAGACGGGGCGGGTCATCGACAGCGCGACTCAGATCGCGAGCTCGCTCCGGCGCCGGCGGGCCGTGGTCCAGCTGCGAAATGCGCGGGCAGCCTGCGTTCGCTTGCAGGCCGCCTGCCGCGGCTTGCGCGCGCGCATGCATTTGCGCATCTGGAGCGCGGGCGCCCTCACGATTGAGGCCTCTGCGCGCCGCTGGCTGGGTGTCACCGCCTACGCAAGGGCGCGGGGCGCGGCAATCGTGCTCCAGGCGGCGAGCCGGCGCTGGGCGGCGCGGCGCGAGCTGTGCCGCGCCCGCGCAGCAAGCGTCCGCTTGCAGGCGGTGCAGCGGACCCGTTCGATGCGGCGGGTATTCATGCTGCAGCGCCGCTCGGCCTCTCTGGTCCGGGCGGCGGTGAGGCGGTATGCAGATGCCGTGCTGCACGACCCGCGTGTCACCAAGAGCGCGCTCCGGTTGGAGATTGTGCGCTTGCGGCAGCAGGTGCACTTGCTCACCGCTCCGAGCGAGCCCAGCGAGGCGAGTCGCCAGGCTCGCGAGGCACGGCTGCAGGCAGCCAAGGCTGAGAGCGCCACGAGGGCCGAGGCGGAGTTGGCAGAGCCGCCCGCAGCGATGGTCACCGCGCCGCCGTCGCCGGACGTCGATCCGTCGCCGGGGCAGCAAGCCTCCGCAGCTCAGCGCGACTACAGCGAGGAGTGCGACTCGACGTGGGCCGACACGGTGACGACGTCCACGCAGAAGATGCTCTTCGCGCCCTACGCCCACCGCGTGCTCAAGCAGGTCCACCCGGACAAGGGAATCACCGACGAGGCCCTCCAGGTGGTCGAGGACTTCACGCTGGACACCCTGGCCAAGGTGGGCGCCTCGGCGAGCGCGCTGCGGGAGGGTTGGCGGCCGTTGGACCAGACGATTCTCGATGGATGCGATGAGCTTCACATCCTGGGCGAGGCGGACGGCAAGTTCCTCCTGGGCAGCGACAAGGAGGAGGAGGAACAGTGGTACCCGCGCACGAGTCTGCCCGCGGCGATGAACGAGAAGGTCGCGGCGTGGGACGCCAAGAGCGACGGGGAGAAGCTCGCGGCCCTCCAGTGCTCGGTCGTGAGGCTCCAGCACGGATATTTTGGCGCCTTGCTCGTCGGCCTTATCGGCGACCTTCCGACGAGCAAGGCGCCGGGCCCGGTTGAGCGCTGCGAGTGCCCCGGGGGACTGTCCCCGCGCGACGTGCAGACCGCCGTGCGCCTCGTGTTTCCGGGGGAGCTCGCCAAGCATGCCGTGTCGGAGGGCACCAAGGCCGTGAGGAGGCTCTGTCGCGGGGGAGCCGAATCGTCGTTCTCGCGCGCGGCGGGTCTCCAATATTCCGTCGAGCTGGTGGGCAGCCTCCTGACCAAGCAAGCGAACCGAACGGTCTCCGCCTCCGCGGCCACGTACATGGCGGCCGTGCTCGAGTATCTCACGGCTGAGGTGCTGGAGCTCGGGGGCAAGGCGGCGCGCGACAACAAGAAGAGCCGCATCTCGCCGCGGCACATCTACCTCGCGTGCTCTTTGGACGAGGAACTCAACCGGATGCTATTGGGCTCGAGCGCGGCCATCGCGGGCGGCGGCGAGCTGCATCAAAAGTGGAAGAAGCTCGAGGAGATTTGCACGGGCGGCGAGGGCGGCGAGGGCGACGCGGAAAAGGGCGGCGACTTCCGGTTCGTGGGCGAGCTCCCTGCGAGCAGCAAGGAGGAGCTCGACGGCTTCGCTTTTGGCGCGCTCGGCGCCCGCGCGGGGGTGCTGAAGCTCAGTGGGGGCGTCGATGATGAGCTGCGCAGCGTGACGAAGGTGTTCCTCGAGAATCTCGTAAGGAACGCGGTCACCTGCACGGAGCACGAGCGCTCGCGTGAAGTCACGCCGGCGCACGTGCTGAAGGCGCTCCAGCAAAGCAAAAAAATGCCCGTCGCGCTCTTTGGCTTGACGGGGCAGCATCGGCAGGAGGGCGCCGAAGGGGGAGCCTTCGTGCCATCGAATGTGCCGCCACTCCTCGCCACCGCCTTCCCGACGCTCTTCTTCGACTGGCACAGCGCCGCCGCGTTGGAGCAAGTGAAGGCGGAGAAGGAGGACGAGGAGCGCTGTGCCACCCACCCTTCGGACGAGGAGGAGGAGGATGGCGAAGGGGGGGCCGAGGCGGCGGGGGGCAAGGACGAGGCTGCGCCTTCCATCAAGGCACGCCATGAGGCGGCACTCGACATGATTTGGAGTGAGCAGAGCCGAACCGGCCTGTGCCTGCCCTTCCTGCCCTTCGTCGGACTCGTCACCCAGATCGGCCAGGGCTTCAAGACGAACCTCACGTATCGCCCCGCCGCCATTCGGATCATCGCCGAGGCCCTCCAGTGCTACTTGATCAGCCTCCTCAACGACGCCAACCTCGTGGCCATCTATGCGGGGCGCGTCTGCCTAGAGCCCAAGGACATTCAATTTGCCCGCCGAATCCGCGGTGAGCGGGCGTGAGGAGAGCGGGCGTGCAGTTATTGAGAGCCGGAGCCCCCGCCGCCCGCGAACGGAGCCGCCCCCCCAGCGACTCGCAGATCCGACTACGTAGTGTGATGACGGTGGCGGTTCTCTCTCTCTCTTCTCGGCGAGAAACTGCGCGCCGCTGACCTCATGTGGGGATGTGTGCCGACACCAATACTGATCTAAAACCTGGAAACCCTTGTTCAAAGCCGACCCTAAGCGCCATCCTTCCTGCTCTCACCTGATGCTAGGCTTTCCGTTTCCCCACGCCGCCTCCTTGGCCCTTGCGCCTTGGGCCCCCTTGGGCGTATTTTCTACTCGCCCAGTGGGGTCCCCCAGGCCCCCGGCCCCCCTCGTGTTGTTTTCTGTTTTTCAAAACGCCCGCCCGCCCGCCACCCCGAGGCGGCTCGGCCCCCCACAGACCCAGAGATCAAAAACGCTCGGCCCCCCGCACACGCCACAGCAGGGGGGGGAGGGGGGCGCCCCGCGTAGCAGTTTTCTTCCTTTTGCTCTCTGTGACACGGAGACACGCCCACCGCGCTTAACCGAGCGCCCACGACTCTCGACTGCGGGTCGTTCCCGAGCGCGGGTGTCCGCGGCTCAGTGGACAGTGCTCCATCTACGTCTACGAGAGCTCTACGAGAGCGGGACGGTGTGTAGAGCAGGACGGTGTGTAGTAGAGGAGTGGCCGTTTGGCGTGCGCCCGGCGCGGGGCGGCTGCTCGCCCGCCCGCACCTGACACGCCAAGTTGAACCCCCCGCGAGAGCTTTCGGGCCCGACGCCCACCACGCCAAGGGCGGTGGCGTCGGGTGGGGCGTTGTCGAGCACAACTCGCGGCGCGGCGCGTCCCTCAGGAGAAGACGGCGTCTTGGATGACCTTTTGGCGGCGGACGCGCGGGCCGACGGGCTGCTCGAAGAGGTGGAGCCCCCCGTGGTTGTGGTGGAGGAGGCAGCCGACGGTGCAGCACATGCCCTCGCGCACCTGAGGGACATGTCTCGGACATGTCTCGGACATGTCTCGGACATGTGATGCACGCGTCCGGGACACGACCACGGCGGTGCTTCTCGCGCACGTTGCGCGTCTGCTGGTATCTCCCCATATCTCCCCATCTCTCCCCCTCTCTCGCGCACGTTGCGCGTCTGCTGGTGCGTGTCGATCTTGTTGATGTGGTTGTGCGTCTTGTGCGTGCGGTAGTACGCCTCGACCAAGTCCGCCACCGTCCGGCCCGGCAGCTCGGGCAGCATGTCGCGGAAGCGGCGGCCGTGGCGGGCGAGGCAGTCGCCGAAGACGGCCGCCTCCGCCGACGACCACTCGCGCCTGTGCGACGTGTCTCGGACGTGTCCTGGACGTGTCCCGGACGTGTCACGCCTCCGCCGACGGCGTCTCGCGCCGCTTTGCCGAGCGGAGCGGCGCGGGGAGCGGCAGCGAGAACTGGGTGAAGCCGAGCTCCTCGAGCTTCCACTTGAGGCGCTTCTCCTCCACCTGGGGCAAGGTAAGCGAAGCTTCTCCACACACACACACACACACACACACACACACGGGGGGGTGGGGCGAGGGGCAAGCCACTTCCTCGCGACGCCGCGGCCCAATGACAGGAGCCGCACGGCGTTTTAGGTGCAAGGCCCGGTGCGCGTGGGCGAGCGGTGTGAATGTATGTGCGCGCGCGTGTGTGTG
>NW_005201091.1:151065-152169 GCF_000372725.1 Emiliania huxleyi CCMP1516 | reverse complement strand
CGGGAGGGGGAGGCCCCCTCCTGCTCCTGTAGCGTCACCGGCCCGCCGCCGTTCGCGTCGCGCTGCGCCGACATGCCCGCCCGGAACTGCTCCACCGCCGGCAGAGGAAACAGCAGGTGCAGCGACGCGCCCGGGGGCCCGTCGCACACCACCATCGCCGCAGCGCCGCCGCGCTGCGCCCAAGAGGCGCCCGCCGCGTCCTCCCCGTTCGCCGCAGCCGCATGGTCCGCATCCGCGCCGCCGCCGCCGCCGCCGCCGCCGCCGCCGCTCGCGCCGCCGCTGCTCGCGCCGCCGCCGCCGCCCACGCCGCCGCCGCCCGCAGCAAAGGCCTCCGCAGAGCCTCCTGCCGCTGCGGGCACCGCCGCCGCAGCTGTGTCGCTACCCTCACCAGCGGGCGCCGTCGGCGGTGCCGCCGCCGCGCCGGCCGCCGCCGCCGCCGCCGAGCCCCCCGGCGACGGGCTGGCTGCCCGCCCCAGGAGGTCGCCGCCGCTCTGCGCATCGAGGGGCCGCTTGATCCCACGTCGCTCCGGCGCCGCCCTCGCCTCCTCCCCCGCCTCCTCCCCCGCCCCCGCCCCCGCCTCCGCCTCCGCCTCCTCCCCCGCCTCCTCCCCCGCCCCCGCCCCCGCCTCCGCCTCCGCCTCCGCCTCCGCCTCCGCCTCCGCCCCCGCCCCCCCCGCCCCCGCCTCCGGCACGTTCCCCATGTAGGGAGCCCAGACGAGCTTCGGCTCGCGCGCGGCGGTTTGCGCCCACGGGCCGGGCTCCGAGATGAACGGCGGGCAGCTCGCCTGTGTGATGGGATTGGAGTTGGGCGCCGGTAGCGAGGCCTGCCCCGTGTGTGTGTGTGTGTGTGTGTGTGTGTGTGTGTGTGTGTGTGTGTGTGTGTGTGTGTGTGTGTGTGTGTGTGTGTGCATCTCTGCGGTTGTGTGCCACTGCAGTGACTCGCCGCCGGTAGCGAGTCCGTCCCGTGCCCTGCCGTCTCGCCTCGCTACCGGCGCGTCTCGCATCTCCTCTCTCGCCCCGTCTCGCCCCGTCTGCCGTCTCGCCTCGCTACCGCATCTCGCTACTCCTCTCTCGCACCGCTCCCGTGCGGATGACCTCGGGGGG
>NW_005201091.1:150203-150353 GCF_000372725.1 Emiliania huxleyi CCMP1516 | reverse complement strand
CGCAACACTAGAAAGCATGTCGAGCGGCGAATCTCAGGAGGAATCTCGGGGGGAATCTCGGGGGGAATCTCGCCTGGAAGTCGTCTCCCGTGCGGATGATCGCCTCGCCCTCGTCGAGCGTCTGAGGCGGTCAGTGGGGTGAGGGGGCGG
>NW_005201091.1:147986-148651 GCF_000372725.1 Emiliania huxleyi CCMP1516 | reverse complement strand
AGAAGGGGAGG
Source organism: Emiliania huxleyi CCMP1516 (assembly GCF_000372725.1). Classification (NCBI taxonomy): domain Eukaryota; phylum Haptophyta; order Isochrysidales; family Noelaerhabdaceae; genus Emiliania; species Emiliania huxleyi. Next base: position 148,640 of record NW_005201091.1, on the reverse strand, counting down.
GGAGTGGCGCCTGCATGCGGCGCGACGGAGTGGTTGGCTCCTTCTCGTTCGAGGCCCGCCTGTGCGGACATGTCGGAGAGACACGTCGGGGAGATGACAACAACAACAACAACATGTAGCATGTGCATGTGCATGCGCATGTGCATGTGCATGTGCATGCGCATGTGCATGTGCATGTGCATGTGCATGTGCATGTGCATGTGCATGTGCATGTGCATGTGGAGAGACATGTCGGGGACATGTCTCGGAGAGGTCCGGCCCGTGGCGAGAGGAGACGGCGCGTGTCTGAGAGCTGTCTCTCGGCTGTCTCTCGGCTGTACCTCGGCTGTCTCTCGGCTGTCTCTCGGCTGTCTCTCGGCTGTCTCTCGGCTGTCTCTCGGCTGTCTCTCGGCTGTCTCTCGGCTGTCTCTCGGCTGTCTCTCGGCTGTGCCTCGGCTGTACCTCGGCTGTCCCTCGGCTGTCCCTCGGCTGTACCTCGGCTGTCTCTCAGCTGTCTCTCGGCTGTCTCTCGGCTGTCTCTCGGCTGTACCTCGGCTGTCCCTCGGCTGTCCCTCGGCTGTACCTCGGCTGTCTCTCGGCTGTACCTCGGCTGTACCTCGGCTGTCTCTCGGCTGTCTCTCGGCTGTCTCTCGGCTGTCTCTCGGCTTCTCTCAG
>NW_005201091.1:138488-139093 GCF_000372725.1 Emiliania huxleyi CCMP1516 | reverse complement strand
TTTTTCAAAAACGAGGTCCGTCGCGGCGTCGGTCCGTGTATACTGACCCTACTTACTCTACCGTAAATTAAGCCTTCTGTGAAGAGCGGTCGCCTTTTCTTTTGATCTTGTTTCACACATACAACCACAGCGCACACTTCAATCTTCATTCAACGGATTAGGCGATTAGCATCACGCACTACCGTCTTCCGCCCACGTGACACCGGGCGCCCCAAAGCTGCCCAGCCCCGGCTCGTCTGGCTGCAGCCCCTCCTCGTCCTCCGTCGCCGCCTCGCCCTCCACGAGCTCGGCCTCGTACAGCGGGTAGCCCCACAGCCTCCCCCCCGGCGCGTGCTTGCGCAGCGAGATGAGCAGCATCGGAGGCGCCTCCCCCGCCTCTCCCCCGCCACCCTCGACGCTCCAGCCGGAACCCTCCACGTCGATTCGGCCCTGGTGGTGTGGGGGGTGGTGGTGGTGGTGGTGGTGGGGGGGGGGGGGGGGGGGGGGGGGGGGGGGGGGGGGGAAAACCCACCTCAAATTTTCCCCGGCATCTGGGGGGGGAAAGGGGGAAACCCCCCCCCCCGGGGGGGGCTCAACCCAAAATTTGGAATTCCCCCCCCCCCCCC
>NW_005201091.1:127167-138224 GCF_000372725.1 Emiliania huxleyi CCMP1516 | reverse complement strand
TCCCCGCACCGAGAGAGGCCCATCGAGCAGCGTCTGCACCGAGCCGCACCAAGCCGCCAGCCGGCGCGACTCCATCTCGCACCGCACGTCGGCGGCGCGGCCCCCGGCCGGCAGAGGGCACGAGATCTCGATCTCCCCCTCCGTCTCCACCCACGAGTACCCACTCACGTGCCTCCCCTCGATCTGACGCCCCTCGTCCACCCACGCGCTCCGCCCGGCCGCCGCGGGCGGTGCGGCGGCGGCGGCCGGCGGCGCAACGGCGGGCGGAGCTGCCGCGGCGGCGGGCGGAGCTGCTGCGGCGGCGGGTGGTGGCGGCGTTGCTGGCGGGGTGGCGGCGGCACCCGCGGCTGCCGCTGAGGCGGTCGGGGCGTCCGCTTGCGCCGGGTTTGGCGTTGCCTCCGCTGCACCGTCTGGTGGAGCCTCTGGCGCGGGCGAACGCTCGCCGCCGCCACCGTCGGCCCAGGCCGCCTTTGCCCGCCCCTTCTCGGCCCTCCCGTCCTCGGCTGTCCCTCCCGTTGCCCTCCCTTCCGTTGCCCTCCCTTCCGTTGCCCTCCCTTCCGTTGCCCTCCCTTCCGTTGCCCTCCCTTCCGTTGCCCTCCCTTCCGTTGCCCTCCCTTCCGTTGCCCTCCCTTCCGTTGCCCTCCCGGCCTTTGCCCTCTCCTTGGTTGCGACGAGCTCGCGGTAGCGCTCGACAAAGTCGACCTACGGGACATGTCTCGGACATGTCTCGGACGTGTCCTGGACGTGTCCTGGACGTGGTGCCGCTCGGCAGCGTGATGCGGCGAGAGAGGAGAGGGGTTGTCGAGGGCAGGTGGGGACAGGCGGGAGGGCGATGCCGAGGAGAGGGTGAGGGCAGGTGGGGACGGGACCACGCGTCGGGGGGTGGCGACGGGTCCAGACCAGAGCTGATCTCTCCCGCACCTCGTCCGGGTTGTGGCTGCTCATCAGGTCGCGCACCTGAGGGACATGTCTCGGACATGTCTCGACATGTCTCGGACATGTGATGCACGCGTCCGGGACACGACCACGGCGGTGCGCCCCCCTTCTCGCGCACGTTGCACGTCTGCTGGTATCTCCGCATATCTCCGCATATCTCCGCATACCTCCGCATATCTCCGCATATCTCCCAATATCTCGCGCACGTTGCACGTCTGCTGGTATCTCCCCATATCTCCCCATATCTCCGCATATCTCCGCATATCTCCGCATATCTCTCCATATCTCGCGCACGCTGAGCAGCTCGAGCTCGAAGGTGACGGGCGAGCTGGGAGGGATGAGCGGAGGGGCGCCCGCATCGCCGTACGCGTACGACGGCCCACATTCGAGCCGCACCTGCTGACCCACCCGCATCCGAGGCAGCGCAAGGTCCCACCCGAGCGCAGCGTCCGACGGCTCCGCGCCGACCCGCACCTGCAGAGGCGGCGCCTCGCCCTCCCACGAGTCGTGCAGCACGGTGCCGTCGGCGAGCGCGGCGCGGAAGCGCACCGTCGCGTAGACGCCCGCCGAGGCGCGCGCCGCGGTTGGGAGTGGCTCTCGCAGCGTCGTCATCAGACAGCCGCCGTCGCCGCTGAGGTCGAGCGGCGTCGGCGGTGTCGTCATGGCCAGCCAGGCGACGAGCCGTCGCACGGCAGGCGGAGAGTCCGAGGCGAGGGAGCCGTACCGCATCTTGGTGGCGGTCGCGATGAGCAGCGAAATGCGTAAGAGCGCTTTTTGCAGCCGCTGGCGCGAGCACGGGCGTTTTGCTTCCTAGGCTTGCATTTAAGAATTCTTGGCTCCGTGAAACAAGGTCGCTGTTTTTCTTTCTCGCGATGTCCACGCCGCCGCTCGCGCCACCTCGCCTCTGCCTCCACCGCCGCCCCCTCGCCAGACACGCCGCCGCCCACCCGCCTCCTCGACCTCCCCACGGACCTCCTCGTGCGCGTCTTCTCTCGCTGCGACCCCGCCGACATCGCTCGCGTCGCGGCCGTCTCGCTGCTCTTCCACGCCTCGCTTGCGCTGGAGGGCATCCGCTTGTGGGCGCAAGAGCGCGGCTTCGAGCTGCCGGCGCTGCCAGAGGGCGAGGGCTGCGCCGTGCGGTGGCTGTGCTTTGCTGCGCTGCTGCGCGAGTCCAACCCGCCGGCGAGGGTGGCGGCAGGCTGCTTCCACAGCGTCTTCATCGTCGGCGAGGGGCGGCTCTCGTCGTGTGGCTCTGCGCCTCCTCAAGTCTCAGGCCTCCTTGGCCACGGCGAGGGCGTGACGCAGCTCAACACGCCGACCCGCCTCCCGTCGACGCTGGGTGGCGAGCGCGCCGTGAGCGTGTCGGCGGGATGGGCGCACAGCCTCGCCATCACCGGCGGCGGCGCCGTCTGGAGCTGGGGCCAGGGAGGCGTGGGCGCGCTGGGCCACGGCGACGAGGCGATGCAGGACCAGTGGCAGCCGAAGCAACTCGAGACTTTGGCTGGGCGGCGCGTCGTCGCTGTCTCGGCGGGAAGTCACAGCCTCGCCCTCACCGCCGACGGAGAGGTCTGGAGCTGGGGCTATGGAGGCGATGGCCGGGTGGGCCACGGCGACCAGGATCTCCAGCTGCTGCCCAAGAAGATCGAGGCCTTGGCTGGGCAGCGCGTCGTCGCTGTGTCGGTTGGAGGCAACCACAGCCTTGCCCTCACTGCCGACGGCGCCCTCTGGAGCTGGGGCGCAGGAGCCTGTGGCAAGCTAGGCCACGGCGACAGCGAGCGCCAGCTGCTGCCCAAGAAGGTCGAGGCCTTTGCTGAGCAGCGTGTCATCGCAGTCTCGGCTGGAGACCAGCACAGCCTCGCCCTCACCGCCGACGGCAGCGTCTGGAGCTGGGGCTATGGAGGCGATGGCCGACTAGGCCACGGCGACGAGCAGGACCAACTGCTGCCCAAGAAGGTCGAGGCGTTGGCGGGGCGGCGCGTCGTCGCTGTGTCGGCCGGACTTAACCACAGCATCGCCATCACCGCCGACGGACCTGTCTGGAGCTGGGGCCCTGGAGGCTTTGGCAGGCTGGGCCACGGCGACCAGCAGAGCCAGCTGCTGCCCAAGAAGGTCGAGGCCTTGACTGGCCAGCGCTTCGTCGCTGCGTCGGCTGGAGGCCAGCACAGCCTCGCCCTCGCCGCCGACGGCGCTTTCTTTACCTGGGGCAAGGGCGAGCGCGGCTCCCTAGGCCACGGAGAGGACCTGTCGAACCAGCTGCTGCCCAAGAAGATCGAGGCGTGGGCGCCGGGGCAGTGATGAGACGGGCGAAAGGGTGCAAGGCTCCGTGTTGCCACGCCGCCCACGTGCCTCTTCGCCACCTGCGAGCGTATCCGAGAGTGGCGAGAGGCGAATCCAGGACGGACGATGAGATTTATGCATTGTGGCTGTGATGAGGGGCGCACAGAGATGAACCAGATGTGGACGGCAAAGGAGTGCTACAGTGAAAATGATCGTGTGTCGGACGGCTCTCGCGCGCGGCGGCTCTCCCGCGACCACAGCCCCTCCCGCAGCCGCAGCCGTAGCCGCAGCCCCATCGCTTGCCGCTCTTCTGTGTCGGGTTGTGATGAGGGTGAGGGGACGGATTGAAGAGATCCCTCACAATACAAGAGAAGTGAGATCGTGCAGGGCGGGGTCGGGGACACATGCACATGCACATGTACATGTGCATGCACATGTTGCACATGTCCATCTATAGCAACAGCCGCTCCTCCCTCGCTCGCTCGCTCGCTGCTCGGACTCGGGTGTGTCGTGACTCGTGTGACCACCCTCTCCCCAATGGGCCCCATAAACCCCAACAAAGAACAGGAAATAAGACCTCGAGAGAGAGTAGTGCCGAAGGCGCCCTTTTTGATTGAGCGCTTGCTTTTCTGGAATTGGTCGGACCGGTCCAGCTCATCATTTTGGCCCCGATGTTCCCCACATTCCCCCGTCCACGAGCACATTCGTGCTGGCACCGATACAGCGCCACCACAGTCGGCATCCAACATTCCGTCGCCGACGCCGCCGCCACCCTCCGCCTCGCCGTCGCCACCGCCTCCCTCCACCTCGCCGTCGCCGCCGCCTCCCTCCGCGTCGCCCTCGCCGCCGCCTCCCTCGACCTCACCGTCACCGCCGCCGCCGTCCGCCTCGCCGTCGCCGCCACCTCCCTCGGCATCGCCCTCGCCGGTTGAGCGGCAGCAGGCCATCGTTGAGCGGCAGCTGGCCATCGTTGAGCGGCAGATTGAGCGGCAGCTGGCCTTCGTTGAGCGGCAGCTTGAGCGGCAGCTGGCCATCGTTGAGCGGCAGCTGGCCATCGTTGAGCGGCTCGCTGCTGCTGCCGCGGCCAACGGGTCGCTGATGCATATCATTCAGCGCTATGCGCTCCTCGAGCAGCGAGTCGACCCCGCGCCGCTCATTGCGGGTTGGAACCGCGCCGTGGTGGCGCTCGGCCTCCAAGGGCGCAGGTTCGGATCGGCCTTTGCGCTACATACCTGCTCCGGTGTGCGGCTCATCACCAGCCACCACGTCCTCCTCGACTGCGGCTGGGATGCGGACTCTCGGCCGCTGATCGACGTCGGCGTTGGCGCCTCGATTACGTATAACAGCTGGCCCCACCGTGCGGAGGTACTCGCCCACTCGCCCTCGCCGGCCGGCCGCCGCGACGCCGCCGACCACCGCGCCGGCTATCCCAAGCCGTTTCTCGATCTCGCGATGCTCGAGCTGGTGCACGGGTCTTTGCCCAGCGCCTTGGAGGCTGGCAACGACGTGCAGGTGGGCGACCAGGTGGTGATCCTCGGCTACGGGACGCAGAACTACAAGCATGCCGCCGTGCAGAACACCATGTACGGCTCGGTCGCGTGCATCGAGCGGGTAGACGAGAAGCACGGCTGCCGCGTAATTGACATCCAGGGCGACATCCTCGACGGCCACTCGGGCGGGCCCATCGTATCGCTGCGCACGCGGAAGGTCATCGCCATCTCTGTCGCCTCACACTCGGTCTCACAGACCGGCTTTGTCGTGGGGATCGATGGCCTGACCTGCCGCGTCTCGAACGCCGTTGGAGGCCTCCACTTTGGAGTTCCCGTCACGGAGCTCGCCACCTTCTTCACGGCGCTCCGCTTCTCTCCATCGTTTTAGTTTGCTTCCCGCTGTGGCACGCGGAAGGGTGCAGAGGCGTCGCCCGGCGGGGATGGCGGAGCGGGGGAGAGGGGGGGGGGGGGGGGGTCCCTGACCATGGACTCCCTAAAGCGAGCAGGGGAGCACCTCTGTCTGAAAACGGGGACTTTACTGGGTCACGAGATCCTTCGGGGTTGTTGGACTTTCGTTTTCCCCCCCTCCCTGGGCCTGCGCTGTAAGTTTCCTGTATCTGGGGGCCGCGCGGCTTCCTCCCTGTCCCATCGACTGGATCACTCTTCACATATTCAGGTTCACTTGTGCGCTCGCGTCAGCGTTCAGCAAGGCTCCCATCGTACAAACAAATAAATAGAGCAGACATCTCCAGGAGAGATGGGCGACGCACGAACACAGAGGGACAGTGCGCACCCCGCCCCGCTCGCAGGCCGCGTGCAGCACACAGCAACACAACTGGTTGGGTAGTAGTCTAAGTTCTGAGCCTCGAGGCTTAGCGGGTCTAAGTGTGCTCTGGCACGCTGGGTGCTTGCGCGGTCTAAGATCAGCGGGAGCCTCTTACATCGGCTAAGTCGGCCGTGGCACGGCCTGGGGCCAGGAGGCTCCCACCGTGATCAACGATACGGCGCAGCTCCCAAATTTTCTTCGCCTGCGGCGGGCGATCGATCCTCTTCATGCTTAGCAATCGCCGCCTCAGCATCCTCCTCTTCCGATTTTCGTTGCTGCTCCTTCATTCTTGAGCGACGTCTAGCCAAACAGTTCCCACATGACACGAAGCTCCTCAAGCTTAACCCTTTCGCGCCATAAGGGTCATGGTGACCCAATCTCGATATATCTCCAGTCGTAGCGGTGGAACTTTTTTTTGGCTCGGTCAATTATTTAGCCATATATGAGAGGATCACGGCACAGTGTCGTTTGAGTCGACAGTAACTCTCCCACAGCCCACGTAACTCCGTCTTTTTCAGGCACCCGGAGCCCTCCGCGGCCGCTTCTACGCCGGCGAAGCACCATCAAGCTGCTGTACGGCCCCGGCATTGCCTCCCCTGGCTTAGCTCTCAGTCAAGATATTGTGCACATGGGTGGCCTCTACAATAACTCACTGACACTGAACCTCCCAGAGCTTGCCCCGGTCCGTCACGGCCATCCTCGTCCTCCGGCGACACTAGGCACGGGACTGGCGCGCACTAACACAGGTACGACCCTCCCACAAGTGCTATGAGCCCCAAGCCCGCATGGCTCTCTCCTGCCGCTCGTCGTCCATCCCGTCGAGCAGGTCGGCCAGTTCGCTATGCTGCGCGGCCGCCGCGCGGCGATGCGCGCCCGCTCGCGTCCCCGCGGCGACCGCGTCCTCCTCGCCGCCGCTCTCCTCGCCGCCGCCCTCCTCGCCGCCGCTCTCCTCGCCCTCGGTGGAGGCCGCCGCATTCGTGCCGTCGGCTGGCGTCGGCATCGCGGTCGCGCGCCGCCACTGCGCTCGTCGTCAAGCATGTGCCAGTACTGCTCGCCCTGGTAGCCGTCGTATTCGACCTCGTGCACGGGCCGGCCGTCCACGTCCTCCTCTCGCCCCGCGATGGTGGCCGGCCACCACAAGCCTTGCTCGCCCAGGATCTCGACGTGCGTTCCCGTCTCCACGATGGTGTGCCCCGCCTGCTTCGCCGTCTCGTCCACCCGCAGCCGCTCCCACCGCTCCCTCTGGCCCTCCCTCGCCGTCGGAAGGGCGTAGTTCGGGTCGCTCTCCTCCACGCCGGCCAGCACGTCCGCGGCACTCACCGCCTCGACGTCCGTCGCCTCCTCCGCCGCCGGCTCGGTCGAGCCGCCCGCCGCCTCCCGTAGTCGGCGCTGCCGCTCGCGCTCGTAGTGTGCTCCTCGGCGCTCGACGCCGCCGCCCTCGTGGGTGCACGCACGCCGCCTGCGGTGCCATCTCGGCTTTCGCGCGCGCAGATTTTTGTCAATTTTGCACAAACTCCGAGGCAAAGCCCCTCGAACGCGCGAAAACGCCGGCTTTCGAAACCCGGCGCCCGCCCTCTTTCTGGCCGCGTCCCTCCCCTGTCCTCTCGACTGCACTCCTCTTTTACATACATAAATCCCATCTCGTCTCAGAGTTTTGACCGTTTTATTTAGTTATGACCGCGCAAGACATAAGGGTGGCTCACAGGGCTCTGCCCGCAAGGCGCCCGCGTCGCCGACGCGGTACCATTGACTAATCCCCGAATCACACCCACACGACCAAATAGCGAAAATCCGAATGCCGTGCAAAAACCACGGAATCTGAGCAGAAGAACGTCGGTTCAAGTTTGGCAAACGCTAAACATGGGCGATCCGCTTCCTTTTCAGTGTATGTAGCTCTTACGTACATTCCCGTAGGAGACTCTGCTGACTTTTCGACCCTGGACGGACGAAATGATCGCGGAAAAGCGGGACCGCTCGCGACATCGGAGGTTCACCATATATGCCGAGCCTGCTCGGCCTGCCATGCGCGCGCCTCGCCCGAGCGCAGCCACCTGCGGGCCTGGCCAGCCTGTTCCTGGCTCGTGCCCAGCCTCTCCTTCCGCTGCCGCCGGCCTCGCAGTCCCGCCTGCCATCACGCTGCAGAGCCTGCGTAGACGCCACAGACGCCAATTCTGCAGCCCACAGCCCTGGCAACTGAGGGCGAGGGCCAGCAGTATACGACGACGACGACATCTCACACCCCGCGCTGGCCAGCGCCATCAGCCCCTCACGGCCCGGCCCAACCTCCCATCGCTAGCGCCATCGCCTCCAGCGCCTCCAATCAAGTCGCACCTCTCTTCTTCAGCCAATGCAGCGGCAGCACCACGTCAGAGGCCGGGTGACTGGCGGACCTGCAGCCAGCCATGCCTCCCCCTCCCCACCCGCTTGGATCGATCAGCTGACAGCTCCATCAGCTCCACCACCGCGTGTCGTGTCATGAAGCATGAGATAGACATAGAAAGCATGAACCATCGAAAGGTCTGGTCTCCAAAAAGAGAACTCTCGGCGCCCGCCGCGCGCGCCCGCGCCCCGCCCCTTTTGCGCAGCAACACCTTAAATTTCATGGCCCTCCAAATTCGGGTCGGAGCGTAGCGGAGTGGGCCCCGAGTTTGAAAAAGGCGACGGACGCTTGCGTCCTAGCCTCCAACAACGCCTCCCCGGCGCAGAGGGGCCCCCGGAGGGATGCTCAACCGCTCCACGCCCCGCCGCTTGCGGCGGTCCTATTCCCAGTGGGGCCAGAAGAGAAAGAAAGAAAACAGACAACCCAAGGGAGGGATGGGAGGACCGCACGCCGCCACCACACAGGGATTTTAAGGAAACTGGGGCCAGTTTTCTTATTTGACCCGAGTTTTTCTTTCCTCGCGATACCCGAAGGAGCTCTTTTGTAAAATTCTTTTTCTAGCCTCGCCTGTCGCGTGAATCGTGTAAAAGAAAGAAATAAAACGGACAACCCAAGGGAGGGATGGGAGGACGGCACACCGTGAATCGTGTCGTGCGAGCGGGCCAGTAAAATTCTTTTTCTCGCGATATAGGGACCCTATATGTGATCATATATGTCCACCCCGCCGCGCCGCCGCTCGCGCCGCCTCGCCGCCTCCGCCACCGCCGCGCCCTCGCCAAGCACGCCGCCGCCCGCCCGCCTCCTCGACCTCCCCACGGAGCTCCTCGTCCGCGCCCTCCCTCACTGCGACCCCGCCGACATCGCTCGCGTCGCAGCCGTCTCGCTGCTCTTCCACGCCTCGCTTGCGCTGGAGGGCATCCGCTTGTGGGCGCGATCGAGCTGCCGGCGCTGCCAGAGGGCGAGAGCTGCGCCGTGCGGTGGCTGTGCTATTCGGCGTTGCTATGCGAGTCCAACCCGCCGGCGAGGGCGGCAGCAGGCCTTCTGCACAGCGTCTTCATCGTCGGCGAGGGGCGGCTCTCGTCATGCGGCAATGCGGATCACGTCCCAGGCCTCCTTGGCCACGGCGAGGGCGTGACACAGCTCAACACGCCGACACGCCTCCCTTCCCCACTGGGCGGCGAGCGCGCCGTGAGTGTGTCGGCTGGAGATGGCCACAACCTCGCCCTCACAGCCGGCGGCAGCGTCTGGAGCTAGGGCGATGGAGGCTTCGGCGATCTGGGCCACGGTGACCAGCAGCACCAGTGCGAGCCGAAGGTTGAGGCTTTTGATCAGCACGTCGTCGCTGTCTCGGCTGGAGGCTTCCACAGCCTCGCCCTCGCCGCCGACGGCGGCGTCTGGAGCTGGGGCTATGGAAACTCTGGCTAGCTGGGCCACGGCGACCCTGGTCCAGCTGCTGCCGAAGAAGGTCGAGGCCATTGCTGGGCAGCGCGTCGTCGCTGTATCGGCTGGGATCGCCCACAGCCTCGCCATCACCGCCGACGGCGCCGTCTGGAGCTGGGGCGAGGGACTCATTGGCAAGTTGGGCCACGGCGACCAGCAGCGCCAGCTGCTGCCGAAGAAGGTCGAGGCCTTGGCTGGGCGGCGCGTCATCGCTGTCGCTGCTGGATGGACGACCAGCCTCGCCCTCACCGCCGACGGCGTCTGGAGCTGGGGTCAGGGAGGCTTGGGCGTGCTGGGCCACGGCGACACGCGGAGCCAGCTGCTGCCGAAGAAGATCGAGGCCTTGGCAGGCCAGCGTGTCGTCGCCGTCGCGGCTGGATACTTCCACAGCCTCGCCCTCACCGCCGACGGCGCCGTCTGGAGCTGGGGCGAGGGACTCATTGGCAAGTTGGGCCACGGCGACCAGCAGAACCAGCTGCTGCCGAAGAAGGTCGAGGCCTTGGCTGGGCGGCGCGTCATCGCTGTCGCTGCTGGATGGACGACCAGCCTCGCCCTCACCGCCGACGGCGTCTGGAGCTGGGGTCAGGGAGGCTTGGGCGTGCTGGGCCACGGCGACACGCGGAGCCAGCTGCTGCCGAAGAAGATCGAGGCCTTGGCAGGCCAGCGTGTCGTCGCCGTCGCGGCTGGATACTTCCACAGCCTCGCCCTCACCGCCGACGGCGCTGTCTGGAGCTGGGGCAATGGAGACTTTGGCAAGCTGGGCCACGGCGACCGACAGCACCAGCTGCTGCCCAACAAGGTCGAGGCCTTGGCTGGGCAGCGCGTCATCGCTGTCTCTGCCGGAGTCTACCACAGCATCGCCATCACCGCCGACGGCGCCGTCTTTACTTGGGGCGAGGGCGGCCACGGCTGCCTAGGCCACGGAGAGGACCTGTCGAACCAGCGGCTGCCCAAGAAGATCGAGGCATTCGGGGCGCGGGCGCGGTAAAAAGGAGTCTGCCGAGACCAGAGCTTGTGAGTTCTGAGTTGTGTCTGGGCACTGGGGCGTCTGCGCTCTCGATACTGGATTTTTCACGGGCGGGGCGCGGAGGGGGGGTGGAGGGTGGGTGCGGCGCGGCGGTAACTGTTTATAAATACCTTTCGGCGAGGGGCTGCGACGTGCGAGCTTCACGCGCACTGGACACGCACACGCCACACGGGTCACGGCCCCCCCGCCGCGCACGCACTGCACAAATTTGACGCGGAAATAAACACCAGGGGGTTGGCGCTGCTCTCGCCGCCGCCACAGCCTCGCCACACGCGAGCCGCGCGGCGGCGGGCACAAGCAGCCGCCGCCCCCCGCCCGCCCAAAACACCTCCGCGGCGGCCGCCGTCCCTCGTGCTGATGAGGGGCGGCCGCTCCGGGTTGCGATGGGCTGGTCTGGCACCGGACCGGACCCTGCAGTCCAGAGCCTCCCCCCCCCCCTCCCCGGCTCCCTCTCGGAGGAGGAGGAGGAGGAGGAGGAGGAGGAGGAGGCTGGGCCCGCGCGCCCGAAATACTGAAGACCTCTCCCCCTCCCCTCTCTCTGCGGGCGTCGCCCCTCTGCCCTGACAGCGGCACAGCCGCGGGATTGTAGCTACAGGACCGAGGGGCGGTCCGAGGTGTACCTAGGAGACGGCTCCAGCAAAGGGTCGGGGGGGGGGGGGGGCCGGGGGGGGGGGGCCAAAA
>NW_005201091.1:117838-126996 GCF_000372725.1 Emiliania huxleyi CCMP1516 | reverse complement strand
GGGGGGGGGGGGCGAGAGGACCAGGAGGGGGGGGGGGGGTCCGAGGCGCACTCGGTCTCGTAGCGCGTCTTGCGACAGTACAGCCTCGCCTGTGAATAGTACAACTGTGAACAGTACAGCTGTGAATAGCGTCTTGCGACTGTACAGCCTCGCCTGCGCGGGGAAGGGGAGGGGAAGGCAAGGGTGCGGCAGGGCTGCGGCGAGGCTGCGGCAACGCAGGAAGCTCGGCACATCTCGAGTCATCTCGGCGCATCTCGGCGCATCTCGGCGCATCTCACTCATCTCGGCACATCTCGGCTCGTCTCACCGTCGTGCGACCGCAAGCGACGCAGTTAGGAAGAGCGCTCACCCAGAGCGGCGGAGGGACGCGCAGCTCGCGGGTCGTCTGCACCGGGTCCTGCGGAGAGGGGTCGGAGAAGGGTCGGAGAAGGGTCGGGGAGAAGGGTCGGGGAAGGGTCGGAGAAGGGTCGGAGAAGGGCGGAGGAGGGTCGGAGGAGGTGTGCAGACGTGTCTGGCGGCCCGCGCGCACGGGACTGCCGCTCTCTCTCTCTCCCTCCCTCCCTCCCTCCCTCCCTCCCTCCGAACGCCCACATCCAGTCATCTACCTCGGACCTTGCGGAGGACGTGGTCGTGCACGTTGCTCGCCGACGACGCGCGCCGCATCGGCGTCTGGTACAGCGTGATCGGCGCGCTGCTCTGCTCTGGCGACAGCCGCCCGCGCAATACCGCGCAGGGGGAGAGGTTCGTCAGCTCGAGCGAGAGCTCGACGGTGCCCTGCGGGCGGCGAGGGCGCCAGAGGCGGAAGTGAGCGGAGGTGAGGAGGAGGAGGAGAGGTCAGGCTGAGGCGGCGGCGAAGGCGGCGGCGAGGGCGAACTGATGGCGCCTCCAGATTCTGCATGAGGAGCTGCCGGGTGGCCGCGGCCCCGAGGACAGTCTGCGCGTAGGCCTGGGCGGCGCGGTCGTACGCCAAGTACGCCAGCACCACCGCCGCTCCGCCAAGCAGCGTGTCCAAATACCGGAGCCTCCTCGCCTCGACAGCGGCGACGAGAGAGCGGCCACGGCCGTACGACTCGCCACGGAGCGAGCTGAGCTCACGAGCGCCGCCGAGCCTCGGACCTCTCTGCAGCAGGTGGCCAAGGCGGCGGCTCAGGCAGGACAGCATCGTGGCGGCGAATGCTGCTTCGTGGCCAAGCAAGGCGGGCTGCAACAGAAAGAAGAAAACGCGGTGCAGCGGAGCTGGGAATAGGACCGCCGAAGAAGAAGAGACAAGGGAAAGAACGACGAGAAGGGGGCGACCGCGAGGTGGCATGAAGGTCGCAGCGAGAATCTGCGAGAGACTGCGAAGAGAGATAGGAAGAGGCGGACGCCCAAGGGTGGGCGACGGCTAGCGCATCACACCCCTCTCCTTAAAATCCCTGTGTGGTGGCGGCGTGCCGTCCTCCCATCCCTCCCTTGGGTTGTCCGTTTTCTTTCTTTCTTTCTTTCAGGACCGCCGCAAGCGGCGTGGCGTGGAGCGGTTGAGCATCCCTCCGGGGGCCCCTCTGCGCCGGGGAGGCGTTGTTGGAGGCTAGGACGTAAGCGTCCGTCGCCCTTTTCAAACTCGGGGCCCACTCCGCTACGCTCCGACCCGAATTTGGAGGGCCTAAAAGTTTAAGGTGTTGCTGCGCAAAAGGGGTCGGACACAGGGCGCAGCTCATGCTAAGAGCTAGAAGGGGAGCTAGAGAGAACGACTACCCTGTCCCGTTTATTGCGTATACACCAACACCACAAAAGCTCTCTCTCTCCTGTCCTCAACTCAGAGCACAGAGGGGGGTCACAACGACCGAGTCTCTCGACTAGCTGCTGACTAGCTGCCACGTTGCCGACCGAGAGCGGATCTCCTCCTGCTCCGCAAGGAGGGTGGCCAAGGCTAAAGTCTTGTCGGAGCCGCCGGGCGTGTTGACGACTTGGAGAAGGTCGCCCTTGTGCTTGTGCTTGTAGAGATGCTCGAGGGGGTGCTTTGTGGGGCGGTGCGCAGCCTTGGCCAAAGTACAGGTTTCGATCCGGGCCACCGCAAATTTTGATCAGCAAATTTCGAGGGGCGGCCGCAAATTTTGAGGTAGATTTTGATTGTCAAAATGTGTCCGTCTTGGCACAGGATAGAGCATATAGGCGGCGAACACGCGGGTGCGCAGGGACATCGCGACTCTGCCCGCTCGCTCGACCCTTTTGCCGCGAGAGGGCGCCGGCCGCGTGCAAGAGGTGGCTGGCGCCCTGAGGCGGCAATTGGTGGCGTGGGGAGTGCGGAACGCTACTGGCGGCGTGACAGGGCCTCTCTCGATTGCGTGTGCCGCCCATCGGCACGCGGGTGCGCAGACATCGCGCGACTCTGCCCGCTCGCTCGACCCTTTTGCCGCGAGAGGGCGCCGGCCGCGTGTAAGAGGTGGCTGGCGCCCTGAGGCGGCAATTGGTGGCGTGGGGAGTGCGGAGAACGCTACTGGCGGCGCGACAGGGCCTCTCTCCGCTGCGTGTGCCGCCCATTGGCACGCGGGTGCGCAGACATCGCGACTCTGCCCGCTCGCTCGACCCTTTTGCCGCGAGAGGGCGCCGGCCGCGTGTAAGAGGTGGCTGGCGCCCTGAGGCGGCAATTGGTGGCGTGGGGAGTGCGGAGAACGCTACTGGCGGCGCGACAGGGCCTCTCTCGGTTGCGTGTGCCGCCCATCGGCACGCGGGTGCGCAGACATCGCGACTCTGCCCGCTCGCTCGACCCTTTTGCCGCGAGAGGGCGCCGGCCGCGTGTAAGAGGTGGCTGGCGGCCTGGCGCCCTGAGGCGGCATTTGGTGGGGTCAGCGTGCGGTGCTGAGTCTTACTCGTCGGCGCTGGGGCCAGATCCCAGCGCAGAACTCTGCAACGCTGGCATACAGACACAAGCAAGAAGACTAACCCTAACCCTAACCCTAACCCTAACCCTAACCCTAGGTCAGCGTGTGGGGCTGAGTCTTAGTCGTCGGCGCTGTGCGGCCAGATCCCAGCGCAGAACCCTGCAACGCTGGCATATACAGACACAACCAGACTAACCCTGACCCTAACCCTAACCCTAACCCTAACCCTCTAACCCTAATAACCCTAACCTAACCCACACCCCCCAACTCCACACCGCAAATTTGAAAGATCTTGATGAAAATCAGGCCCGACTGCAAATTTCTTCAAAATTTTCGCAGGCGCTCCGCGCCTGCAGATTTTGAAATAAATTCGACAAAATTGGTACCTGGCCCAAGCGCAGCCCCAGGCCAGCAGTGAGGGGAGGCGCACCCTCACTCTCCTCGGTTGCAGAGCTCGTCGGAGGCTGCGTCACGACGGGAGGGTCGCGACAGCAGTCTCGAGGCACCCGCGTGATGCTTCACACCTCAAGCCGGTTCTAGAGAGGGGTAGTCGGTAGAGCTGCGCACACAGACACACCTGGAGGCGCTGCTCGCTGGAGTTGCACTGGAGAGCTCGAGCCTGCGCTGAGCCTGCGGGGGTTGGATGCGCCGCTGCGCGATATTGAAATTGTGTGTATATGATGAAGTATCTAGTATGAAACCTTAGACCACAGCAGAGCCGCCGCGCCCACGCCCCCCCCCACCGCGCCCGCCGCGCCCGCCGCGCCCACCGCGCCCGCCCCGCCCCCCTCGCCCCCCTCGCCCCCCTCGTCCCCCGACCGCCGCCGAGGCGCCCACGGGCTGAACCTGGGGCACGGTGCGCGAGGGCGGCTGGTGGACAAACGTCGCCTGCTCCGCCACCAGCCGCCCAGTTGCGGCGATGGGCAGCGCCGGCTGGCGGCAGGCCGGGCAGTTGGTGTCGCGCTCCAGCACGCGCGGCGCACACGCCTCGCAGTACAGCGCGTGGCCGCACGCGAAGCGGACCGAGCGCGGCGCGTCGTAGCAGAGGTCACACAGGCGCTCCTCGGCCCCAGCCGTCTCCTCCACCTCCCCCGCCGCTTCGACCAGCGCCTCCAGCCGCGGCAGCGCGTCTGCGAGCGGCATCCGCTTCTTCTTCCTCACGAGAGCTAGCCCGACCACCAGCCGCGCCAGCTCCTCGGCCTGCGCCGCCGACCAGCCCGCGTCGGCCGCCGCGATGCTCTCCGCCGTGTCGGGCTCCTCCAATGCATCGTCGCACGCGTTGAGCAAGCCGACGGCGCCGCGGCCGGTCAGGGCGACGAGCAGCGTGATGCCGAGCGCAAAGCCATCGGTGAGCTGCGAAGCCTGGTTGTCGTGCATGATGATCGAGTCCATGTAGCCAGGCTTCCCAAAGATACGCTGCGTCGATAGGTGCGAGACCTGTCCATTGCCGCCGGCCGTCGCCTCTGCCGCGCGCGCGAGGCCCACGTCGGCGAGGTAGCCGTTGCCGCGCTCGTCGAGCAGGATGTTGCCCGCCGAGACGTCGCGGTGCAGGATCATGGGAGAGAGCGTGTGCAAGTAGTGCAGCGCGCTCGCGGCGTCGCGCAGCACGCGGAGCCGTGCGGCGGCGGAGAGCGGCGGAGGCGGCGTCTCGAAGCCGAGCATGCGGAGCCGTTGCAGTGCGGCTGGAGCGCGGTAGAGGCGGTCCTCGAGGCTGCCGCCGCGGCACAGGGGGTAGACGAGGCACGCTCTCGCCGGCGCCAAGCAGACGCCGAGCAGAGGGAGGAGGGACCGGTGACACGCCGCGCTGAGCGTGCGCACCTCGCTCTGCAGCTCGGCGAGGCCTTGGGCGCCGACACCGACCAGCGCCGTCTTGACGGCGAACCCGCAAGCGACGCGCGCAAGCGACGGCAGCGCGTCGCAGCGGTAGACGCGCCCGAATCCTCCCTCGCCCACCTTGCGCGCCTCGGCAAAACCGTCGGTCGCCGCGATGAGCTCGTCGAGAGGGACGGCGGCGGGCGGCGCGGCGGCGGCGGCGAGGGCGGCGACACTCGCAACCGCCTCCACTGCCGCTGCCGCCGCCGCTGCCTCCGCTGCCGCCGCCTCTTGAGCCTCCGCCGCCGCCACGGCCGCCACTGCCGCCTCTACAGCCGCCGCCTCCGCCGCTGCCTCCGCCTCCTCCGCCTCCGCCTCCGCCCTCATCCTCGCCTCCTCCCTCTCCCTTGCCGCCTCCTCCCTTGCCCTCGCCTCTGCCTCCTCCCTTGCGCGCGACGCCGCCTCCGCCTCCTCCGCCGCCCGCGCCGCCGCAGCCTCTGCTACCACCCGATCCGCTTCCTCCGCCACTCGCGCCTCCTCCGCCGCCCGCGCCTCCTCCGCCTCCTCCGCCGCCCGCTCCGCCGCCCGCGCTGCCGCCGCCGCCGCCTTCTCCTCCTTCTGCCGCTGCCGCTTCAGCGCCCTGGCCTCGCGGCCCTTTCGCTCCGCCAGCTCGTCGCGCAGCCGCCGCGCCGCCCGCAGCGCCTCCGAGCCGTCGGCGGCTTCGGTGTTTGCGTTGATCGCCGCCCTGAGCGCCTCGAGATCGGCGTCGCCTCGCTCGCACGCCTCAACCGCCTCGCGCAGCGCAGCCTCGGCTGCATCGCGCGCCTCCGCCGCCTCCGCTGCCGCTGCCACCTCGCGTGCGGCCGCCGCGGCCTGTTCCGCTAGTGCTGCGACCAACGTCTCCCCCTCAGCCTCTGCTGCGGTCGTCGAGTGCTCCTCGAGGGCGCGCACGCACTCGGCGTGGCCTTGCTCCTTGGCCCATTGAAGCGCCGTCTTGCCGTTGACAGTGCGCGCCGCGTCTGCGCCCGCCTGCAGCAAGCGCCGCACGACGGCGGGGTGGTTCAAGAGGGCGGCGTGCATCAGCGCGGTCCAGCCTTTGATGTCCTGCAGGTTGATCTCAGCACCGTGCCGAATCAGCAAGTCGACCACCCGCTCGTGGCCGTTGTTGGCGGCGGCTATCAGTGCGGTGCCGCCGTCGCTGGTCTGCTGGTTGACCTTCGCCCCACGCCGCAACAGCAACAACACCACCCGCTCGTGGCCGAACAAGGCGGCGCCCATCAGCAGCGTGATGCCACTCACCTCGCCTCTCTCGTATGTCGCGTCGGCCCGCCCGCCGCCCTCGAGCCACGCCAGCACCGCCTTCTCGTCGCCTTGCTCCACCGCTGCGACGACCTCGTCGGGGGCTGCCGCGGCACCGCTCGACGCCCGCCCCGCCGCCACCGCTGGAGATAGCGCCGTCGCCGTGGGCCGTCCCGCCACGACCGACTCCTTGACGTGCTGCCGGAACGCCTCGACGCACTCGGCGTAGCCCTCCTCCTTGGCCCACTGACGCGCCGTCATGCCGTTCACACTGCGCGCTGCCGCGTTTGCGCCCGCCCGCAGCAAGCGCTGCACGACGGCGGGGTGGCCTTGGATGGCGGCGGCCATCAGCGCGGTGAAGCCGTCGCTGTTCTGCAGGTTGACGTCAGCGCCGTGCCGTATCAGCAAATCGACCACCCGCTCGTGGCCGCTGGCGGCGGCGTTCATCAGCGCGGTCCAGCCGGCGCTGTTCTGCTTGGTGACCTCCGCGCCGTGCCGTATCAGCAGCTCGACCACCCGCTCGTGGCCTTTGTCGGCGGCGAGCATCAGCAGCGTGAGGCCGCTGATGCCACCTCTCTCGCACGTCGCGTCGACCCGCCCTCCGCCCTCGAGCCACGCCAGCACCGCCTCCTCCTCGCCTCGGTGAGCCGCTGCGATGACCTCATCGGAGACTTCCACGACACCGCTCGACGCCCGCTCCGCCGCCGCCGGCGACAGATTACCCGGCCGCACCCGCACGCTCTCGCCGCCGCCCTCGAGCGCCACAGCGTACCGCCCGCCCTCGAAGCTCTGCGCCACACCCAGCCGCCCGTTGAGCTCGGGGCGGGAGGAGAGCCCGCCGAGCACGACTCGCTGGCCGAGCAGCGGCGCGTCCACCGCTGCCGCTGCCGCGCCCGAGGCGCCGGCCCCTGCCCGGCCGTCCGCCGCCGCCGCCGCCTCAGCCAAGACCTTGACGCACTCGGTGTTGCCCTTTTCCTTGGCCAGCTGCAGCGCCGTCTTGCCGTTGACAGTGCGCGCCGTCTTGCCGTCAAAAGTATGCGCCGCGTCTGCGCCCGCCCGCAGCAAGCGCCGCACGACGGCGGGGTGGCCGAAGAAGGCGGCGCACATCAGCGCGTTGCCGCCGTCGCTGTTCAGCAGGTTGATCTCAGCGCCATGCCGTATCAGCAAGTCGACCACCCGCTCGCGGCCTTCCTGGGCGGCGGCCATCAGCGCGGTGACGCCTTTGCTGCTCTGCAGGTTGAGCTCAGCGCCGTGCCGCAGCAGCAGCTCGACCACCCGCTCGTGGCCGTGGTGGGCGGCGAACATCAGCGCGGTGTCGTCGTTGCTGCTCTGCAGGTTGAGCTCCGCGCCGTGCCGTATCAGCAGCTCGACCACCCGCTCGTGGCCGTTGTCGGCGGCGCACATCAGCGCGGCGCCACCGAAGCTGTTCTGCAGGTTGACCTTCGCCCCGTGCCGTATCAGCAGCTCGACCACCCGCTCGTGGCCATTGCGGGCGGCGCCCATCAGCAGCGTGAGGCCGCTCACGCCGCCTCTCTCGTACGTCGCGTCGACCCGCCCGCCGCCCTCGAGCCACGCCAGCAACGCCTTCTCCTCGCCACGCTCCGCTGCTGCGATGACCTCGTCGGGGGCTGCCGCGGCACCGCTCGGCGCCCGCCCCGCCGCAGCCGGCGACAGATTACTCGGCCGCACCCGCACGCTCTCGCCGCCGCCCTCGAGCGCGACAGCGTACCGCCCGCCGTCGAAGCTCTGCGCCACGCCCCGCTGCCCGTTCAGCTCGGGACGGGAAGAGAGGCCGCCGAGCACGACGCGCTGCCCGAGCAGCGGCGCGTCCACGGCTGCCGCTGCCGCGCCCGAGGAAGCGCCGCCCGCCCCCGCCCGGCCGGGGGGGGCCCCGCTGATTTGCTCACTTGCGCCCATGGATGCGCCGGGTTTGTCTTGTTGTACGTGCGGGGCGTGTCCCGTGGGCCGCGCGGGGGGCGGGGGCGCGCAAAGATGCGGGTGGAACGAGGCGAGGGGTTTAGGCCATGGTTTCTTTTAGTTGTAAAATTCTTTTAGTTGTGTTGTTTAAATTCTTTTTGTTCATAAATGGCCGAAGATTTGGTTAACGCGATCCACCCAGGCGTGTTTTCTGGCGGCCGACCGTCGGTGCACGGAGTTGCCCCTTCAGCCTTCTCCGACTGCCCCAACTTGAGCACTTGAGCATGGATAGGGTCGGTTCCGCATGGTACGGGACCCCTCGATCGTCTCGCCCACCCTCACTGGTGTGTTCATTGGGGGGGGTCATATAAACAAACACACGGTACAGGATCGAGGTGCACGCTGCCGAGGCAGTGTCATCCCCCCTCTCCCCGACGGCGATGGCGGTGTGACCGATCGAGCTACAAGAGGAGCTTGGTCAGCAGGATCCGGGACAGGTCTGATGCACTACGAACCTCACTGGGCCTGAGATCACCGAGACAGCGCCCGTCACCGTCTCGGATTCGCGTGGGATCGAACCACTCCGGGATGAGAGGGCTCATCAATTCGGATTCAGGGTTTCTCATCTGCGGGGGGGCAGCGGGGAGGGAGATGTGTGTCGATCTGATTGGAGCGGCCGCGGGCCGGGGCGGCGCGGGGAGGGGGGGGGGGGGTGCGACGGCCGGGGGGCGCAGCCGGTTGAAAAGGTACGCGTTGAGGCAGCTTGAGGACGTACTGCACACGCAAATCACGTCTTTAAGTTGTACTTCACACGCAAATCATGCTCCCCATCATACTCTCTCGCCCTGGGGGATGTCTAGCGTTTGTTCCGTTTCCCCGGAAGTTGCCAGCCCTCCTCACCCCCGGCTCCCCCCGAGGGGCTGCCCCAATCCACCCGCCCCCCCCGGATCCCCCATCTCCCCAAAAACGCCCCCCTCCTCCCCGCCCTCCAACCCCACGGCCTCCTCCTCAGTCGGATCCCTCCCCCTCTTTTTCCCCGGGTCCCCCCCGCCCCCCCCCCCCCCCTCCTCGCCCACGTCCCCCCCCTCTCCGCCACCCCCCTCCCCGTCCCGCGCCCCGAGCCCGGGCGCCTCCTCCCCGCACCCCGCGCACAGCACCCCCCCATTCGCGGAGAGCACCCCGTCCTCTTCATGCAGCCCCGGGCTGTCTCGTCCATAGGCGTGCCGGAGGTAGAAGGTCGACAGCACCCCCATGCGGGCCGCCGTCTCC
>NW_005201091.1:114007-116891 GCF_000372725.1 Emiliania huxleyi CCMP1516 | reverse complement strand
GCACGGTGCGCGAGGGCGGCTGGTGGACAAACGTCGCCTGCGCTGCCACCAGCCGCCCAGTTGCGGCGATGGGCAGCGCCGGCTGGCGGCAGCCGGGGCAGTTTGGTGTCGCGCTCCAGCACGCGCGGCGCACATGTCTCGCAGTACAGCGCGTGGCCGCACGCGAAGCGGACCGAGCGCGGCGCGTCGTAGCAGAGGTCACACAGGCGCTCCTCGGCCCCAGCCTTCTCCTCCACCTCCCCCGCCGCTTCGACCAGCGCCTCCAGCCGCGGCAGCGCGTCTGCGAGCGGCATCCGCTTCTTCTTCTTCACGAGAGCTAGCCCGACCACCAGCCGCGCCAGCTCCTCGGCCTGCGCCGCCGACCACCACAAAACGCTCTCTCTCTCCTGTCCTCACTCAGGGGGGTCACAACTACCAAGTCCCTCGACTAGCTGCCACAGGGCGCAGCTGCCATAGGGCGCAGCTGGAGACGCTCTCCCTCAATCGGCATCCACCCCCACCCGCTCCAGCCCCACTTCTGCTGCCGAGAGAGCTGCTACCCAACGCGGCCAAAGGATATCCACCTCGAGAACCTCGAGAGGTGCTAAAGAAAGAAAACAGAGAACCCAAACGAGGGATAGGGGAGGAGGACAGGGTCCACACCTGCACCCTGCTCGAGAGGTGCTGAAAGAAAGAAAGAAAACAGACAACCCAAGGGAGGGATGGGAGAACGGCACGCCGCCACCACACAGGGATTCGAGAGGTGCTCTCGCGACAGCAGCCCGATTTCTTCGTGCCAGTGTGCTGTGAAAAGAAAGAAAGAAAACAGACACGCCAAACGAGGGATGGGACGAGGACAGGGTCCCCACCTGCACGAGCAGGATTTTGGAAGGACGATCAGGGGGACAGGTGGGGCTCTCCTGCTCCTGACAAGGGACACGACAGGCTCGCAGCGCGGTGCGCGGTGGACTCCCACATCCACTGGCGGTCTCATCTCAGTCTAGCGACCTGCCTCCAGCTTGTCGCTGGCAGTCTCTCCTACCACAGGCACACTGACACAGGGCACTGTGAGAGGGGGGGCACTATCTCAGACATACTTGATTTTTCCAGGCGATCGGATTTTTCCGCACCCTCGAAATTCGTAACAATCGCCTCGCCGCTCCACAATGCCTTTCTCCGTTGCCTCCAGCCGCGCGGCGCCATCGTCCTCGATCCAGTGCCGGCCTGTGACAAGCTTGGCAGCTCGCGGATCGACGATCGCCACGAGCTGCTGCCCGGCGACCGCCGCTCGCCTTCGACGACAGTCGTAACAATCGGCGGTGAGCGGCACCTCCTTGGCCCAGCACCGGTGTTATCACGTCTCAGCTGCTTCATTGCCATGTCCAGTTATGGCGGAGACGCGCTGATAGCATTCCTGTGCACGCAGTTGGACCAGCACGGCCATCGGGTGCGTGGCGCAAAAAGACCTGTTTGCGCTGTCTTCGATATCAGCGGCTACATGCGCTGCTGCGCGTACCTGTGACGCACACATGTTGATCACATCCATATACCTCACTAACATACAGCTGGCGAGCCTTGCATCCCTCGTCTGGCCATGCTGTGCATCATCTCACCGTATGCAGCCGTATACGCCCACGGTGCTCACAGGGTCGGGCGTCACGGTGCTCGTGGCAAGCATCTCCGTCACTCTTGTGACTTGTGGGCTTGGTGGTGTTGCCTCCGGTGCTACTGCTGGCTAGGGTGCCAATGGCGCGACGGGAGGCGGCCATTGGCGCCACTACAGCAACGATTGTTACGCCGTGGAAAAATCCGGATTTCGTGCCCCGAACCGGCCGACACGTGGCCGCATATATGTATATATACCACGTCCGTATGGGCTGCACAAGCCAAACCACGCTCATCACAGCTTGCCACAGTGTGGCTCCTGGCAGTGGTAAGCCATTCTTGGTGTACCAGCTCACAGCAGGGCCGTTTGATCACGATTGTTACACGGCGTGAAAAATCAAGTATTTGTGAGATAGCGAAGAATTCTTCCTCGCACGCTTGCCGGGGGGCAGAGTGCAGCACCTCCCTCGTCGGCCTGCGCGGAACCCCACACTCGCCCGAGTCCAGGCCCCATGGCGTCGATGGGGGCGGGCGCCTCGTCGGGCAACATCGCGCTGCGCAACTGCGTCCAAAAGTCGCTCGTCTTCACCCCCGAGCTCGGCAAGACTGCGCTGCGAGTGAAGAGCTTGTGCGCAAAAGCCCGGCCCTGGCCTCCCCGCTGCCGCCGCCGCCCCGGCCGCGCGCGGGCGGATCTCGCGGCTGCCGCGAGCGCCGCGACCCCTCCTGGCACCGCATTCCGCGCCCCCAACGCACACCGCGCCTCTTTGCACGCGGCACATGCCTCGCGGGCGAGGGCTGCGGCCGCCTCTCTCACCCCTTGCGCGGGGTGCGGTGGCGCAGGCACCGCGACTGCCTGCGGTCGGTGGCGTGGACGAAGCGGGCGTACACCGTCCCGCTTCCCGAGCGGGAGATGCGCGCCCTCGTCTCTCTCGCGTTTCGTGAGAAGTCTTCGATCAGCGACATGCACCAGGCAAATCCCCCCACCGCCGAGATCATCCGAGATCGCCGCGAGGGTCACGCGAGGGTCGCGCGAGGGTCACGCGAGGGTCGCGCGAGATTACGCGAGATCACGCGAGAGAGATCACGGGCGCGCGTCGGGCTAGCGGGCTGCGTCCCGCCTTCCTCTCTCTCTCTCTCTCTCTCTCTCTCTCTCTCTCTCTCTCTCTCTCCCTCCCTCTCTCTCTCTCTCTCTCTCTCTCCCTCTCTCTCTCTACCTCTCTCTCTACCTCTCTCTCTACCTCTCTCTCTACCTCTCTCTCTCTCTCTCTCTCTCTCTCTCTCTCTCTCTCTCTCTCTCTCT
>NW_005201091.1:89878-112848 GCF_000372725.1 Emiliania huxleyi CCMP1516 | reverse complement strand
CCCCCCCCCCCCCCTCTCCCGCCAGGGAGAGTCGCACATCATGCAGCTGTTCGAGACGCTGGCTGAGAAGAGGGATAAGATCGCCGAGCCGCCACCGACCTTCCTCGACACATTCTTCGACGGAAAGTAGTGCTTCTCGCCGACTCCGCTGCTCCAGCGCCGCGCAACCAGTGTAGCGCCCGATACGCAGGGCCTGCCTCCGCGTGAGCACGGTTCTCGCCCTCTCCTAGCGGCGCGGCGTCCGCACCGGCGCGAGAGACTGCTCGGTCAGGACTCAGGTCGGTCGAGCTGGGGAGCTGGGGGGAGCTGCCGCTGCTCTGCGGCGCCACATCTACCGCTCGCGTGTTGTTGCGCGCGCGTGGCCGCGACGCAGTCGTTTCGAAGTATGCCATAAAGACAAGGCCCCAAGTTTCCGGAAAAAGCCAGTGGCGCCCCTTACTGCTTACACCGCGGTGACATGTACACATGTGCATGTGCATGTGCATGTGCGCGACTTGCGGTTCGTGGTCCTCGCTGCAGCTGTAGAGCTGGCGCCTCCGCATGAGCTGGAGGTGCTACAAGTCCCACCGGCGCGGCACCGCCCGCATCACCTGGAACTCGTCGAGGCACAGCTCCACCCACTTCTCGTCACTCTTGCGCTGCGAGGCGCGGCGGTGCGAGGTGGATAGTCAGCCGACCGGCGGCGGGAGGGAGTTCACGCGGCTGCGCAGCGGAGCGTGTCGGCGCGCGTCTAGACACGGGAGAGTATTTTGGAGGCTGCTGTCACCTGTGGCACGCTGCGGACCTCGTCGTTGTCCGAGTCGAGTTCGCTGGCGGGGAGGTCGAAGTCGTCCTGGCCGAGGACGTCCTGGGCCCACTCGTCGTCCACGATGTCTACCAGCTGAGCACGCCGGTGCAGGTACGCGATGAAGACTCCGTCGTCGGACCGCATGGCCAATCGAGCAAAGGACCCACCGGCAAGCGGCAGCAAGTGAAAAAGAAACTGGTGATCAGAATCGGACAGCATGTCTCTCTTCGTTCTCGTGCTCCCTCGCTCGGCCGGGCGGCGGAGGGGGTGGTGCGGAGGCGTCGCCGCCGCGCGTACGCTCGCGCGGGGCGGCGCTGGAGCCCACCTGCTGGCGCCGCCACGGCGCGACGCCCGGGGCCGAGCGCAGAGCCAGAGAGACCTGTGGCGAGGCCCAGGGGCTTCCAAAAACCGAGCATCTCGACGACGAGCAGCTCTCTTGCAGCGAGCAGCGGAGGAGGCGCCTGGGCGAAGGGGCCGGCGCGGCGGCTCGTGGCGCGCACACGCCCCGCTCGCCCGCGGCCGCTGTGGCGAGATTCAGCTTTGCCTCCTCGGCGACGTTTACGAAGCTGACCTCGCTGCTGTACTTCGGGCGCGGCGTTTGGCTCGTGCGATGCGCGTGGCCTGACCACGAGTCTCTGGGGGGGTCCTCGGCCACGACCCCCCCCGGGGCCAGTGGTCGGGCCAGGCGCATAGCAGGGGGGAACCCCCGCCCTAGGAGGAGGGGAAGGCGCTTGGTTTGGTCCGACCCCCGCCCTAGCATGAGTTGTTCTCACAACGGCGGCCCCCTCCCTGGAAGCGATTTCCGCCTGCTCTCGGGCTGTTCCATCTCCTCATCTCTTTCCCACGCCTACGACCTAGGCGGGGCGCGGTGGCCGGTGGGCCTCGGTGGGCGTGCACGTGCCGCGTGTGCGCGCGGGGTACGGGGGCGGCCAGTGCGGGCGCGCGCGGGGTCGCGCGCGGTGCGGACGCACTGGCCACTGCGGTGAGTCGGTGCGCGGTGTGTGACGTGTGGTATCTCTGGCGTAGAGCGAGAGGCTAGAGCGTAAGGTGCGGCGGGCGTCATGTGTGTGTCCCTTCTTGTTTCATATTAACATCGAAGGCAGCTCAGGAACGAGAAAACAATACAGTCTCCAAACCCCTACCACCACCACCACGCCATGGTCTTGCGAGACATATATGGTAGATCGTCGCGCCACGACCCCAGCACCCCACCCCTGCCCCCAGGGCCCCTGCTCCCCCGCCGAGAAGGTCCGGTAGGTAGGGAGGGAGGGGGGCGGCGCGCGGAGGGACGGTGGATGCGGCGGAACTTCAGAACTCCTGCGAGGCGCCCTTGCCGGCGACCTTCGACTTCTTGGGCAGGAGCACCGAGTGGATGTTGGGGAGGACGCCGCCCGAGGCAATGGTGACGCCGCCGAGGAACTTGTTGAGCTCCTCGTCGTTGCGGACCGCGAGGACGAGGTGGCGCGGCGTGACGCGCTTCTTCTTGTTGTCGCGACAGGCATTGCCCGCGAGCTCGAGCACCTCGGCAGCCATGTACTCGATGACGGCGGTGAGGTAGACAGGTCCGCCCGCGCCTGGATTAGGATGTGGGGCTGGGGGAACGATGCCGTGCAGGAAAGCACCGCGCGAGAACGAGTGCTGCGACTACAGGCCAAGGCGTGTATACGACCTTTGTCTTGAGTGCTAATCGGAGCGTGGATATCGTTGCATCTAGCACTCGAAGGCCATAGCGCTTCGCGAGGCGCATGGTGCGGAGCGCCCGCCCGATCCGCGCGACCGGAAAGGTGAGTCCTGCCTTGGCCGACTTGCTCTGCGCCTTCTTCTTGGAACCGCCACCGCGACCGCCCTTCACCATGATGTGTGTGTGTGTGAGCCAAAAGGGGGGCAGCGCGATTGAGGTGAAGAAGAATTTGAACACCGCACTCCAAGTGCTCCAAATTTTGCCCGGGCTGGCACAACACTGGGCACGGGACTGGCGCGCACTGGCACTAAGAAAATCGCACCATGTTTTCTTTCTTTCTTTTTTCGCAACGAATGCAAAAAGCCGTCGTCTCCAAAGGCCAAGGATGCAGTAGAATTGCACAGAGCCGCACAACGTCAACGAGAGCGAGGCCCCCTGAGCCGTTGGACGTGCGATGCGGCGTAGTGAGTCGATGCCGGCGCTCTAATAATGAGTTTGCCGAGCCCCCCACTCGGGGGTAAACACACGCAAAAAAAACGTTCACCTCAAAGTGAGATGGGTGAAAAGAGGAGCAGGTCCCCTCCAATGAGGTGTCTTTCTTGTCTAAACGGCTATCTCCAGCTCGCTGCACCCGGGGGCGATCTTTGGAGGTGGGCTCGTGTCGCGGAGACTCTGAGCGGGGGGTCGCGGGGGTCGCCGCGGCTATAAATAAATAAATAAATAAAACGGTCAAACTCTGAGACGAGATGGGATTTAGGGTCATGTGTCCCCGCCCTGCACGATCTTGGTGTGAGGGATCTTCAATCCGCCCCCCTCACCCCTCGTCACAAACCCGACACAGAAGAGAGAGCGGCAAGAGTTGGGGCTAAAATGTATAGATAAATAAATTAATAAAAACGGACACCTCTCTACTGTGAGGAGCCCCCCCCAGCACTCGGTGCTGGCGTCACGCAGCACGCCCTGCTGGGGGTAGATGCCGAGGGCATCGCCAGGCTCAACCATGCCGCTCGACGCGGTGACCGCCTGCTGAGGCGTGGTGCCCCAGTTGCTGGGCGCTGCCATCCCAGCGTCGGACTCCAGGATCGGTCCGACTCCTGCGGCGGCACCTGCAGGGCCAAGGACCGTACTGCCGCCTTCCGCGTGGAGCGGGCGTGAGGTGTGGCTGCGTGTGGGTGGCGCACTGGGCTGAGCACCACCAGCGCGCAAACTATAGCACCGGGGGACCGGGGGAGACGAGCTTTCTCGCAGTCGATTCCCGGATAAGGGGCCGAAACGCCGAACGTCTGTTGGGTTAACGATAGGCGAAACCATGGCGGGCGCCGGGAGATATCGCCGCTATGAGAAACGAGATCGCGCCGAGGTTGTACGTATGAGGTGGAGTACGATCTCGGAAAGTCCCCCCCCTCCCCCCCCCCCCCCCCAAACCCAACACGCTATGAAAATAAACTCGGGGCGCACGCACGTACACCTTCTCCATTGTCGATCTCTCTCCACTAGCGACCTTCCCCTCGGCTGTCGGAAAAGAAAGAAAGAAAAGAGCCAAGCCAAGAGAGGGATGCGGGCGCGTGTTTTACATGTTCGGTTGTTTTCTTTTTTGTGCCAGAAAGAAAACGGACAACCCAAGGGAGGGATGGGAGGACGGCACGCCGCCACCACACAGGGATTTTTTGTGCCAGCGTGCGGGCGCGCAGAATTCTTTTTGAGTCCGCTGCGCTAAGCCATCCCGCAAGCGGGATGGCCCGACACTCGAACCCGCAAGCGGGCGTACGAACCGCGAGCGGCTCGCACTCGTGACACGCAGGCGTCCGACACACGGCGCCGGGGCTAGCTAGGCACCGAACGAAGAGGAACTACGGCAAGAACCGCACACCACCCGCTGACGAGCGCTCGCGGAACTGGTCCGTGTGTGTGTGTGTGTGAGAGAGAGATTGTGTTGAGTGTTGTGTGTGTGTGTGAGGTAAGGTAACTCTAAAACACAAAGTGGTGGGGCAAGGGGGGGCGACCCTCGCATCTCCACACCCGGACACACACGGGCAGGAAGGAGCCCCACGGCATTCAAAGTCTCTGTAACAAAGTGCAAGGAAGCACTGGCCCGGTGCACGATTCGATACTGCACGTGGCTCGTGGGTGAGCAGCCTGCCCCTCCCTCCCGACCAGGAACTCCCGCACACGTGAGAGGAAGCTCTGGACAACGGTGTCGTGGGGCTCCTTTCTAGACCTTCCCATACTGCGTTGGTGTCCAGACTCCAGTCCGAGCCTGACTGGCCTTGTGTCATGTGTCAGCCCAGGCGAGCCTTGGATAGCCTTTGTGCGAGAGACACGACACAAGACAATGCTAACAATGCAACACGCACGGCGGGGCGAGTCGGAGTGGTAGGGGCTAGGGCTGGTGACTGGTGGTGGCGCGGGCCCAGGCGCCACAGGCCCCAGCCTTTGCAGATTTTGCACGCGGCACGCGGGCTCTCCAGCGAAGCAGCGTCCACAGACCACACACCACAGCCGGTGGGGGCGCTCAAGACAAGTGTGTCGTCCTTGACCAGGTAATTGGTGGCCCGAAAAAAGAAACGGGGACGCTGTCCTGTGCCATACATTAATCATTATACAACGCCGTTTTCGCTTCCACAGAAACACTTGTGCGCTCATAGATGATAGTTCATACATAGATCGGTCTCCTTCGCGCTTCGCCCCCTGAGCCCTGTCATTCCTTCACCTTCTCGAAGCCGAGCAGCACGACCATGGCCATCGTGAAGGCCGCCGCCGCAGCCCACACAGCGGCAGCGCGGCCCGAGAACTCGCGGTAGAAGAGGAGGCTCCACGCGCCAGAGGTGACGAGATTGGAGGCCTGCCCGTGCCGCAATCGTGTCACGCTCCCCGGCTCTCTCTCTCTCTCTCTCTGTGTGTGTGTGTCTCTCTCTCCGTCTCTCTCTGTCTCTCTCTGTCTCTCTCTGTCTCTCTCTGTCTCTCTCTGTCTCTCTCTGTCTCTCTCTGTCTCTCTCTGTCTCTCTCTCTCTCTCTTCTCTCCCTCCCCCTCCCTCCCCCTCTCTCCAGCTCCCCCTTCCCCTCGCCTGGAGCGTCACGGTCGGCATCTCTTCCTCGTCTCGCGCGTGTCTCGCGCCGTCCATCCACAAGTGGGGGGGGGGGTGGCGGTGGGCGGTGGGCGGCGGGCGGCGCCTGGAACTGAGCCACCGTCACCGCGTTGCCGCCCAGCTCGACGGCGAGCGTCGACAGCAAGTTGCCCGCCGTCCAGCAGAGGCCTGCGCCCAGACCAGGCAGCACCGCCGCGCGAAGCACCTCGTGCGCGAGAGATGGCGAGAGATGGCGAGAGATGGCGAGAGATGGCGAGAGATGGGAAGAGGAGCACCTCGCTCCTCCGGGGGGGCGGCAACGGCGCGCCGCCGCACATTCCGGTCGCCTAACAAAAGAAATCCAATGCCGAAACCGACCCGTTGGAGCGGCGCCGCCGCGCCTGCCGCGCCTAAAAAGAAATGCCGTCAGGATAGAAGGAGAAGACTCGTTGGAGCAGCGCCGCCGAACATGCCGGTCGCCGACGCAGCGGCGGAAAGAGCGGCGGTGATGGCGATCGCGCCGAGTCCAAAGGAGCAAGTCCACGAGCCTAGTGGCTCGAGCTCCGGCGCCTAGAAGCTTCCTAGAAGCTTCCTAGAAGGTTCCTAGAAGGTTCCTAGGAGGTTCCTAGGACCGCCCCCAAAGGAGCAAGTCCACGAGCTCCGGCGCCTTGGGCGGCAGATGCCGCTGTGCCAGCGTGACCATCACGTACCTAGAAGGTTCCTAGAAGGTTCCTAGAAGGTTCCTAGAAGGTTCCTGGAAGGTATGCGTGACCATCACGTACTGGACAGAGGCGAAGACGCCGGCGGCGGCCGCCAGCGCGTACCCAACGCGGTCAAAGGGCGGCAGAGGAGCGCCTAGAAGGCTCCTAGAAGGTTCCTGGGCGGTCCCTACCCATTGCGGTCAAAGGGCGGCAATTTCAGCGCCGCTGCCGCCGCCGCCGCTCCGCACGCCGCGAGAGTAGCCGCTGCCGTGCCGTGCCTCGCCACGCGAAGAGAGGGCGCCTAGAAGGTTCCTAGAAGGTTCCTAGAAGGCTCCCAGAAGGACCTCACCCCGCCAAGGAGGGCGCGATTCGGGTCGTCGCGGCCGCCGTCTTCGCTCGACGTCTCGGAGCCTACGAGGAAAAGAGTGCTCGCCGTCAACAGAAAAATGAACGCCACCAAGGGACCTTCAGGCCCTCCCTCGGCCCTCGGCGCCAGGGCTAGCCGTTCGCACCCCCCCGGACTGGTCACTCCGCGCCATAGGCCTCCCCGGCACCACGGGCAACCCCTCCGCGTCTGCTCTGCGCGGGCTGTGCAGCGCCTCGCTGTCCGCCTCGCCCTCCTCCTCGGCGAGGACGAGGGGCGCTGAGGGGTGCTGCCTCGCGCGCTGCAGCGAGAGCCGAGGCGCAAAGATGAGACCCGCCATGCCGAGCAGCACGCCTAGAAGGTTCCTAGAAGGTTCCTAGAAGTGTCCTAGAAGACCCGCCATGCCGAGCAGCACGCCAGCGAGGTAGGCGGGCGCGAGGAGGAAGGTGCCGCCGCCGTCGAGCGTGTGCACCTTGAGCCGCTCACCCAGCGCGATCGAGCCGGCGAGGAAGGAGGCGAGCGTCCCGGTGCCGGCCGAGGTGAGCATCACCGGCCCGACTCCGAGCCTCGGTACGGCTGCGATGGTGCAGAGCCCGGCGGGGATCCAGGCGGCGGCGGAGGCTACGGCCCACCACGTGAAGAGGAAGGGCTCGCCGCTGCGCGCCAGCCGCAGCAGCACGAGGCACGCGCCGAGGAGACAGCAGCAGCTGGACTTGGCCGACTGGAAGAAGAGAGGAGGCACGCGAGCGGCGAGCACGGCGGGCCGCTTGAGAAAGATTGGGTAGGAGCCGTTGAAGAGGCCGGCGGCGATGGCGAGGGCGGTGCAGCTAATGCTGCTCATGGAGCCCGCCGGAGGCTCAGATAGCTCAAAAAAAGAATTCGTTGTGGGCTTTCTCAAAAAAATAAAAGTGGTGCCTCCGCCAGGACAAAGAGAAAAAATCTCGGCCCTTGACCAGAGGCTGTCCTCCGGCACCTCCCTGCTGCCAACGCCAATGGAGTGGCGCCTCGCGCGCCCCTCGCCCGGCGCTCAGCCGCACGTCTTGCAGACGCCAAACTGCGCAATCTCGCTCTGTGCGCACGCCTCCCGCTGGTCGGCGGGCAAGTCGCGGCAAGGCGTCGGCGCCGGCGTCTCGCACTCCACCCCCTTCGCGGCGCAGATCGCCTCCAGATCTGGAGACACGATGTCCACAAATAGCTTTTGCAGCCTCGGCAGGGAGCCGCGCGACCCATGAAGGTATAGACCGTCTGGTCTCCCAGGTATCCGACATAGTAGCCGGTGCGGCCAGCTGCTATCCGGTCGAGGTATCGCACATACGTTGCGGAAGCGCGGGCAGCGACGAGGTTCATGAGCTGGACGCCTCCGTTTCTTCCAACCTGGGAGGGAGGCGAGGGAGATGATGGAGGCGAATGTCTTCGTAGACCAAGTGCGCTCTGCGACTCTCCCTCTCTCGCACCATGTTTTCGTAGAGGTTGCTTTGCTCCCTGGCGATGCCGATCACCGCACGGTCGCCAAAGCTTTCAAAGACCGACCATAGCTTGATGATGGGGCGCAAGACGACAGTGTCAGTGTCAAGCAGGATGATCCTAGGCACCTACAGACTCACCACCGAGGCGCAACGTTCAGATCCACGCGATTGACCCTGGACAGCACTATCGACACCTCGGGTGGCAGGATCCAAGGCAATAGCGTCTTGATGAGGTACGCCTGCATAGTAGAAAGAGCTGCGTCGGAACGATGGCAAGCGAGGCGGCCCTCGTGAGTGGGTGTGCACCGGGCCGGGCCCATGGGAGTTGTGCGCAAAGTTGTCGTATATGCACGCGAGTCGCTTCGTCAGCTTCATCATGGTGACACGGATCCCTGACGGCACATCTGCAGCGACTGGCTTGACTGCTAGCAACGCGTGCACCACTACGCCTGATGAGTTGAACAGCGCAGCGGCCTTGCCCATCTCCCACAGGCTCGGACTCGGCCGCGTGTCGAAGAAGCCAACGTGGATGAGCTGCTTGCTATTGTCGGGCAACGGTGGGCCGTACGCCAGCTTGTCCCACACGATGTGATTCCACTCGCGGAGCAGCACGGCCGCCCCCCTTCCTTCAGGCAGGCATGGCTTCCGCAACCTGGGGCAGTCCATTGCATGCGAGTTCGGGTCGGCGCAGACGCGCAGCAGGAGGGGCGCGAGAAGCGGGAGCGGCATATACAAACACACACACATCTAAAGATATAAGGGCCTCGCGTCGTCCGCCGTTTATCCCCGTGACCCCCAGAACTCGCGGACCCGAGGAGTCTGGAGCTTCAGCTGGCGATCCATCATGCCGCTCTCGGCACCGCAGCAGCGCGAGCGCCGCGCCGCGCAGCGCGCTGCCGAGGCTCAGGACGCGGCTCGCGGGCAGCGCAACCGCCCGGCGCCGAGCCGGTGCTAGGCCGCCTCCGCTGCGCCTGCTTCCTTGCGCGCCGCTGGACGTCGGCCGAGAAGACCGCTTCCCTCTGGGGACCCGACTCCGCGAAGATCGCGCGCGCGTCGTGAGTGGCGGCGCGCGCGCGATCTCCGTTCCCGGGCACGCCGGTCGCAGTGGCATGGGCTCCCAGGCTCAAAAGCGCTCCCGTCAACAGCGAGCGAGCGCCGCCGCTGCTCCTCCTCCCGCCGCCGCTCACCGAGACTCGGTGCCGCCGTTCTCGCCGCCGCCGCCGCCGCCGCCGCCGCCGCCGCCGCCGCCTCGCGCCTCGCCTCCGTCACCGCCGCCCTCCATCTCGCAGCGGCGCGTCCCTCTGATGGCGCGGGCGCCTCGCTCACCGGCGCCTCGCCGCCGCCCCCCCCCCTTCTCGCGCCGCTCCGCTCGTGGCCGCCGCCTCCCCTGTCAATCCCGCCGCCTCCCCTGTCATCCCGCCGCCCGCACCACCGCCGCCACCGCCTCGCGCCTCGCCGCCGCCGACACCGACCGCCCTCTCCCCTACGCCGCTCTGAGCGCGGTGCAGGCTGCAGCTGGGGGCGAGCCCCCGCGGCGCAGCCTCACCGCAGTGCACTGCGCTCTCCGCGCCCCTGACGATTAGTGAGGAGGTGGTGTTGCACAGCATGGAGCTCGGCGAGCGTTTAGCGAGCCCCTCAGCTAGTATACGTATATGGCGAACGGTTGGAGTGTGGTGCCCGCCGCCTGCACGGTCGTGCGACGAAAAGAATTTTCTCTCCGACGCACTTGCCACGCGACAGAGGAGGAAGTGACAAGGGAGAGAACGACGAGAGTGGGACAGCCGCGAGGTGGCATGAAGGTTGCAGCGAGAAGCGGCGAGAGACTGCGAAAAGAGATACGAAGAGGCAGACTCCCCAGGGTGGGCGACGGCTAGCGCATCACACTCTCCTCTCCTTAAAATCCCTGTGTGGTGGCGGCGTGCCGTTCTCCCATCCCTCCCTTGGGTTGTGTGTTTTCTTTCTTTCCCTTGGGTTGTCTGTTTTCTTTCTTTCTTTTTTGCCGAGGGCAAGTACCCAAATCCGCTAGGTTGGGCGTGCTTTCACAGCCTCACGAGAGTAAAAAGAATTTTACATATTACAACTCCCTCGACGAAAAGAATTTTACCAAAAACGACGACGAAAGAATTTCATAACAAAACTCCCTCGCACGACACTGTAGGTATATTGTTGACACTGGGCACGGGACTGGCGCGCACTGGCACTAACACACCCCCGGCCACCTCTCTCTGTTGTGCGAGGCGTGAACCGCGCCATTCGCTCTCACCTGGCAACCCTGTCTGCACGTCTCGCGCGCGCGTGAACAGGGCTCCAGGCCCCAAATGACGTGTGAGTGTTAGAGTTGTTTGGTATTGCTAAAAATCTCTCTCAAAGGCGCGAGACACACCAAGCAACTCAAACAAAAAAACAACATACATCATTTGTCTATCCAGAAAGAGAGAGAGAGAGATTTTGAGAGAGAGATTTAGCAGAAAGAAAGAAAGAAAACAGAGATTTAGCAACACCATTCCTAAAACTGACGTGCCAATTTTTTTTGGGCAAGGCGTCTATTCGGTGCTCTGCACGTAATAGCGTGCGGCAGTCGTGCGGCAGGCACCTGCCGGACGCAAATGGGGCCGCCTGGTGGCCTCCGAGCGCCAGCCGAAGCAACCCTCGTCGTGCCCCGACACCCCCCCGACTCATGATGTGCCGCTCTTGCCTGTGTGGCCGCTGACGGCGGGACCCCGTGCGCGGCTGCGCCGCAATCTCGTCACTGCCGTCGTCACACCTGTCCACAGATGCGACGGGTGCCTGTCCGACCGCGACAAACAGGCCTCGTTGCGGATCGCCAGCCCGCCCGTTGCCTCCGCAGACGCCCAGCTAGCCGAATCGTCGTTACCTTCCGCAGACCGACTTCGCGAGCGAGCGGGCGCGTTCTAGATGACGGTCACGCCCAACTCACCGGCCTTGTGGCCTGAAACCGATTCTGAGCCCTGCCTCCCCCGAGCGGGTATGGCCGCTGCCCGGCGGCCCGCGGTACGATTCGGTCCCGCCACCTCCCCGCCGTCCCGGTTCCCGCAGGTGAATTAATGCGAGTTCGCCACCCTCCTCGCCGCCCTCTCCGCCACTGTCGCCTCCGCGCTCTCCTCCGCCGTCGCCGCCGCCCTCGCCTCCACCGCCCTCTCCGCCACCCTCCCCGCGGCCTTCTCCACCGCCCTCTCCGCCGCTCTCTCCTCCGCCGTCGCCGCCGCCCTCGCCGCTGCCGCCGTCGGTCTCGCCGTCGCCTTCTTCCGTGTCGCTGTCGCCGCTCCGCCGTCCGTGTCGCCGTCGCCGCCTCGGATCCGTCCGTGTCGCCTTCGCCGCCTCCGTCCGTGTCGCCTTCGCCGCCTCCGTCCGTGTCGCCGTCGCCGCCTCCGTCCGTGTCGCCTTCGCCGCCTCCGTCCGTGTCGCCTTCGCCGCCTCCGTCCGTGTCGCCGTCGCCGCTGCCTTCCTCCGTCTCGCCATCCCCGCCGCCGATCTCACCTTTGCCGCCTCAATCCATGTCGCCGTCGCCGTCGCCGCGTGCTGGACTGGAAGATGTGGTCAAGCTGGAAGCGGAAAGGTCCTCACAAGTGCAGAGGTCCTCACCTCGTCGGAGGTCCTCAGATGGCCTCATCGAGACCAGAGGTCCTCGCGCAGATGCTGACCATCGTGGGGCTGGCTCGTGGCTGTTGGCGACCGAGCTAGGATGCAGACCCGAGAGCATCCAATGGCACGAGCATCCTAGCTCCCCTTGCTGCGTGGGCATCTCATTAACAAACGTGACGACATCTCAACGGGGCGAGATCGCGTGTGGTGTTTAAAATTGTATGTTTTTAGCTGCAGTCACTGAGTCAGGCGTCAGGTGCGAGCTGTGCAGGGTTGAATACGCGGTCTCGAGCAGCCATATGCCATCTGCTACCAGCGTAAGCGGTGTCGAGCCTTGGCTGTTCACGATCTGCGAGACGAAGCTCCTGTCGGCTGCCTCCTCACAATCGAGATCGTGATTGGCTGAACAGCCACGGCTATCGAGACCATGATTGGCTGAGCCGTGGCTGTTCACGATCGCTATCTAGTGTCCCCGGTTTTTGTTGTTGACTGCTGAGAGATTTGTTTGTTTGTTGACTGCTGTGTTGATAGCTGCGAATTATGTTGGGCCGCTAACCTCGAATTACTTTTTTGCCACTGCGCGCGCGGAAGTGTGGACGACACGAAGATCTTTGCCGGTGTGCCGTCGGACCCCTCGGGGGTGGGGCGCATGGGGGCGTTCGTCGCTTGCGGCAACACGCTGCCACGCGCCCGCGAGACGGTTCTGGGCGTGGAGGGCGGGGACAGGGGCGGGAGGGTGGGGATGTGGGACCCGCGGACGGGGACCGGGACGGTCGAGGCTGTCAAGGGCCAGTACACGGACGCAGAGGGGAAGTGCCGCGTGGAGGCGCTGCTCTTCGAGGAGTTCGGCGCAATGAGCGCGGGGGTGGAGGAGCTGCTGATGCGGGTGGCTGAGGTGGCGGGCCGGAAGCTCACGTGGTGGCAGTACGACCAGACATCGTGGTCGGCGCGCGAATGGATGCCGTTTGCGCTGCAGCGACTGTCGGTGCAGCTCTGGACGGCGCTCGCGGACGAGGCACAGCGCGCCATTGGTGCGGCGTCGCGCGGCCGCGAGGGACCGCGGGGGGGGGTAAGCGGGATGGGGGGCTCTAAGGGGAAGGGAGTGGGGGGCGCCCAGTAGGGCGCCGGCACCCCAGCGTAGAGGGCCTCGTGTAGCCCTCCTTTTCGTATATATAACAAAATTGCTAAAAATCTCTCTCTCTCTCTATATACAAAAGTGTGGACGTCCAAGGGCGCTTGTTTGGAGCAAGGGCGAGTCCACGTCTCCTAGCTCGATGTCGCGCATCACCGTCCGTGAGCAAGCCGATGGCAAGCTGGTCGGGTGGCAACCGTCGACGGATCCGG
Organism: Emiliania huxleyi CCMP1516; assembly: GCF_000372725.1. Classification (NCBI taxonomy): domain Eukaryota; phylum Haptophyta; order Isochrysidales; family Noelaerhabdaceae; genus Emiliania; species Emiliania huxleyi. The sequence continues at coordinate 99,837 of NW_005201091.1, read as the reverse complement.
CCCACCGTGGCGTGCGCGGTGTTCCGCCGCCGCTGGCGGGCACGGTCGAAGGCTCATGTGTCACCTTCCCCAGCGTGTCTGCGCCTGAGTTCCTTTACCGGTGCTTGACGGTGCCTCATAAGCTGTCTGCGGACTCATCCGAGGGTCTCGCGACTCGAAGTATCGGCCTCGGCAAGGCCTTCGTCTCTTTCGCTTCTCTCTCGACCAACTTCTTGACGTACGCCGTCTCTGGGATCTTCTACGACCGCTCCCTGCTGCGGACAGCGCTCAACGTCACGCTCGACGTCGCAGGAGTGCGGAGCTGCTCCAGCCTGGCCAACTTTGCGCTGCAAACCGCAGGCCGGCTCGGCTTCACGCACGCGGAGGTGGCGGTCAAGGACTCGACTGTCGTACCGGCCGCAGTGTCCAGCATGCCTGCCGTCGTCTCCGACCTCTTCAACTCTCACTGCCTCGTCCACGTGGGCGTCGTATCTGGCGGCCGAGTCTGGAACACGTTCAACCCTGCCATGACCGAGTACGTCGCCAACCGCGGCGTCGACAAGGAGAACGACCTGGAGCACGCCTCGATCGCCCACGTGCTGGCACGCATGCTATGGCGGCTGGTGGATAGCGACGAAGAGCGCACGCCTATGCTACGGGCCATGGCTCGAGTGCTGCATGCGCCGCTGTCGCCGGTCGACTCGACAAGCGAGGTGGCCCAAGCTGAGGCCGACGAGGTGCTGATGCTCTCGATGAAGCGTTCCAGCAGCTACGTGCATGGCCTCTCCTCTCTGGGCGTCCCGATGGAAGAGGCGCCGGACGAGTCGGTGGTCGTTCCGCACCGGTACGTCGTCCGCCTCGTCCGCGTCAAGGATGCCGCGAGCGGCTGCGACGCTCTCATCTACGTGGGCGTCGACGTCCCCGCCGGGGCGGACGGACGGGGCATCTTCCAGTTCGAGAGCGGCGGCTGCCTCGGCCGGCGCAAGCGGGCGCTCGCGGACTCCGCTACCTACTCGCACGGCAGCGAGTCGCCCTCGGTCTCTGAGACCGGGGCGGCCGAGGCCCTCGACGAGCCGCCGCAGGCGCAGCCGGAGATGGTGCGCCGGAGCTCGAGCAGCACGAGCAGCGCACGCAGCGCCGTCGTGCGGGAGGGAGCCATCCGCCACCAGCGCAAGCGGTGTCGAGCCGCGTCGCCGCCCGCGCTCTCGTCGGTGTCTGAGGAGGAGCTGCTCACCGTGCTCGATAGTGAGGAGGCAGCCGACAGGAGCCTCGTCTCGCAGATGCTCGCCATGATTGGCTGATTCAGATCGCCATCAATTGTTTGTTTACCCGGACGACTGTTTTTGTTGACTGCTGTGTTATGTTAGAACAACAAGCTAAAGCGCACTCGGGGGCCCACAGACGTCCCGCACACCCGCCGCCCCGCGCCATGCCCCGCGCGCGCCCCGCCCCGGCCGGGAAAAGGGACAGTTTGGGACGGCGATAGCGCGGGGTTATACGGGTATATTGGCACTTCTCTCTCTCTCTCTCTCTCTCTCTCTCTCTCTCTCTCTCTCTCTCTCTCTCTCTCTCTCTCAGTAGCGCGCGACCTTGGGCACATGCGCAGCCTCAAACAGCTTCTCACCGTCGGGGCCATAGAGGGTTCCCCGAAAGTCCTGAGACATGTCTGCGTTTTGGCGCTTCATCGTGATGCCACGCGCTCGCATGGCGGTGATGAGGCGCATGAGCATCTCCTGCTGCGTGCCAGACTTCTTGACGGCGAGGTAGCCGAGGTGCTGCTTTAGGTACACGACGAGAAGTCTGGCACCGACGAGGCGCTCCAGGTCGCCCATGCTGAGCGCCAAGAGCTCCTCGCTGAACTCTTCCGTCTTCTTGGCCTTGGCTTTCCCGCCCTCGCCGACCGATGCCGACGGCGTTGCCTCCGCCAGAGTCGATGACGGTCGTGTTGTCCGCCAGAGACGCCTGTCAGCCACAGAACGCGAGAGGGTAGTCTTGCAGGGAAGACGCAGCGTTGCGTGCGTTGCAGCGGCGCGCGCGTGCATACCCCTCACCCAGCCACTGCAAATTAACGCACACCTGCTTGTCAGCAAGCGGCGGCGGAGGAGAGAGCTTGAGCACGAGCTTGTCACCGGCGGCCGGCGCGAACTCGAGTTTGAGCATGTTGATCGAACGAATTCCTGCAGAGAGGCAAGAAGGTGGGGCCGCCGGCACGCTCGCTCGCGTCCTCGGCGCTCGGACTGGAGCCGGGCGGCGATTGGCGAGCAAGCGAGAGCGGGTCGCTCTCTTGCCAGAAGAGAGGGAGGGCGGTCGCGCGCGGGACAAGGGTGGGGAATGGGCAGCAGCGGACGCGTCTCGCGCCCTCCTCAATGGCAGCGGCTGTACCTGCGAGCGGGAGTAGGCAGGCGGTGCGAGGCCGAAGGGGGGACGACGCTCGCGCCGCGAGCAGAGGCGTTGACCGAGATGTGCATAGGTTCCTACATCTTCGAGTCACCGTTCACACCAGTGGCAGCCGCACAGCTGTGACAGCGATGGGCTCGCCCTCACTGGCCCTCAGTCACTTGAGTGCTGCGGCTTGTGTGAGCGACACTGCTCGGCGACTGCCGGGGCACACTGTGAGACGTGGGTGTGAGGTAAAAGCACGCTACCAGCGAGCGGATGCTATGCCAACTGTGCAGAGTGTGTGAGCAGCAGAGGAGCTGCTCTCCAGGCTTCATATGATGTAACATACTTGACGCCCCCCCCCTCGGCCTCGTCTTTTCGTGGGTAAACGAGCGTGTATCGCGCGCCTTGCGGGGGGGGCGCGGAAAAGAGGAACCTCTTGGCGTCATCGCCATGGTGCTGCAAGCAGCGCCGGGCAACGACGACTTACCGCCTCCCGGTCCCCCTCGGCACACCTCCGCTGCTTAATGTTTGACGACTCGAACCCGTGAAGCTTCCCCGTGCGCGGGTTACCCCGCACACGGGTCAGCCTGCCAGCCACGTATCCACGCAAGCGTGGTCCGCGCGCATGGCATACAGGCGTTCGCCAGACAGCGCAGAGGCTAGGCGACCGGGGAAGGACTAGCTCAAGGGCAACACAGCGTCACCAGCCGTTGGCGCGCAGAACGAGTCTGCGGCCCCCGGTTGGGACGAGTGCGCGACGCGGACGAACCGCTCAATGTGGCCGGCAGCTCGCGCTGCCGGCGGGGTTGGTTGGGGAGAACCGGCACGGGGAAAGCCGGCCTCCCCGGAGGGTTCGCCCCCTGGAGGGGCCCCAAAGGGCCCCCCGGGGGGGGCGGGGCCCCCCGCCCCGAGGGGCGGGGGCAGGTTCGTCGCTTAGCGCGATGGAGTCAACCCTTGTTGCCAAGTCGGCGAGCGTGTTGTGTATCGAGAGCGAGACCATAGCAGATGCGAGAGCGGCGTCGTCCGGGGAGAGTGGTGGTGGGGGAGGGTCAACATCGAGGGCAATTACGCATCGTGCTCCCCGCTCGCCTGCTCGCTCGGCACATACTCGGACCATATCGTTCGAACTCGGGGGGAACGGCGAGGGTTAGCGACGGGTGCGGCTTTAGGGTCGGTGGCGGGCGAGGGGTGGCTGTCAGGGCTGGCTGGGGCTGTAGCCGTTGGTGTAGCAGGTCCACCGTTGGCGTCGCTATCATCATTTCTCTCCGAGTCCTGGGCGCTGCCTGTTGCTCCGTGTCCACTGGTACTGCTGTCGCTTCCCTCCGCGTTGCTTTCCTCGTCGGGAGTGTCCGTCGGGATGGTGTCGTCCGCCCACTCGGCAGCGTTTGAGCCTCTGTCGCCCTGCCTGCCGCGAGCTGCTAGCTCGTCGACGTAGTCGTTCCATTTGTTGCCGCTGTGACCCGCCACATGCCTCCACGTCACGGTGTGATTGGCGCGAAGGCGTCGCCAGAGGGAACGAAGGCGCTCCGCCAGCTGTCTGTTCGTTTTGGGGGTCACCCGTCCCATCATGCATGCCGCCGCGTACTCGCTATCGGTCCGCACTACTCCGCGTGATCCCGCTTGTTGCGGTGACGAGGATAGGAGAGCCCGGAGGAGCTCGGCTAGGGCGGTTAGTTCCGCCGTGTTGTTGGTATGCTTTCGCGCGCCGAGGTAGGCTGGGTGTGCGCCGCCGAAGTGACAACTCCTGGCCCGTAGCCCTCGCTCGTCAGCGACGCGCCCTCATCGCCGATGGCGTCGCCCCCGATGAGTACTGCATAGGCCCACCCTGCTTTCCCTAGGTCCTCCGACCCGTCTGTGTATGCCACCCAGTCGGGCGGGCGTCGTTGCGCCTGCTCTGCCAGTTGCTGCTGTGGGCGAAGAACGACCCCTGGTGCCTCTACCATTAGTCTCAGCTTGACCCGGCATGCCCCCCCTTCACCCTGAGGCGCTACACAGAGGAGTGCGACTGTGCTCACCGCGCAGCCGTTTGCCGCCACCCCTCGGACAGATTTGAGCGTCTCGGGGAGCGCGCACTCGCCTTCGCTGGAAAAGAAACCTGAGGCGAGCCACTCCGTCTCCCACTCCGCAACGGGCCCCTCCCCTGGCGACGGCTGCCAGCCCGGGATTCGGAGGCGGGGATCGCCTTTTCCTCGTCGATAGCTCGGCGGCGGGTGTGCGTGGGCGTAAGTCCGGATTAGAGCTCGGCGCGCCTCGTTGTAGATCGTGTCAACTCGCACGTCCGGCGTGTCGTCCGGCGCAAGGAGGGCGTTCCGGTGGCGCCGTCGTACGATGCCTGCAAGTGTCTCAACTATGATAACGCGAGTCGGCGTCGCCCCAATGCGTCCCTCAGCCATCTGTCCTCTACCTCATCGAGGTAATGGGCCCGCGTCAACTTGTTCTGCAGCACGTTCGCCGCCCCCCAGAGGATCTCGCCGACCCCCTTCCCAAACCCACCGAACGACTCGAACAGGAAAAGAATTTTAGAACCAAGGCGGTCGCACGACACGATTCACGCGACAGGCGAGGCGCGGGCGACGGCTTCCTCAGAAGCCGTCGCCCGCACCACAGGAGCAGAATTTTATCATTGAATCCCTCGCACGACACTAGGCACGGGGGACTGGCGCGCCTGAAAAGAATTTTACAACCCAACTCCCTCGCACGACACTAGGCACGGGACTGGCGCGCCTGAAAAGAGAATTTTACAACCCAACTCCCTCGCACGACACTGGGCACGGGACTGGCGCGCACTTTGACACCACGGATTAAAACAAAGGAGGAAGCTCATGGACATCAGGCTCTGTCGGCGCAAAGAAGGATCGCACGAACTCGCGTGACGTTGCGGCAGCGAGCGGAGCGCTACGTTGCTCCAGCTCGAGCAGCCGCAGCTCGGCTGCGGCGTCCGCGGCGCCGTCAGGCGGCGCGGCGCCAGCATCGGCTATGCGGTAACCGTAGAACTGGTGCATACGATTGACGATGCGCGTCTCGAGCACGGGCTGCATCCCTCGCCGCGATGCGCCCGTGCCCGGCTCAGCCCACGTGCCGCCCGGAAAGCGCTTGCCGCGGAGCAGAACGAGCGCCCCCATTGGCAGCGTGCGGGCGAGGTGAGCCTCAAGCGCCTCCATGAAGGGCGTGTCCAGGGCAAGGGAGTAGCAGAAGCACTGCGTGCCATCACACAGCGCGGCGTGATCGAGCATGCTCCCACAGCTGAGCTCGATGCTCCGGGCGCGCGCTGGGGAGAGGACCTGCCGCTCGGCCGCCTGGGCGAGCGCAGCCGTCGCCTGCGCGTGCCGGGTGGCGGACAGCTCCACACCTGCCAGCCTTGTCGCGGGCGTCAGCAGCGCCAGCTGCAGGAGGAGCTTGCCGTTGCCAGAGCCGAGGTCGCAGATTACGACGTCCTCCTCCGCAGCGCCTACCGCCGGCCGCATCTCCCCAAACAGATGCGCCACCAGCTCGCCCTCGGTGTCTCCATAGACGTGCGCCCCTTCGCCGCCGTGCTCCTTGGAGCTCAGCAGCGCCAGTTCCGCGCTGCCCAGCCCACTAAAGTTTGTAGCCGTCGGCCCCAGCGCCTCGTAGATCTCTTCGAGCATACACAAGCGCTCGTCGATGGGCGACGAGTAAGCAGCCGTGTCCGTGGGCTCGCACGATTCCGACAGCCGCAGCGGCTCCGCCTCCCAGTCGTAGACGACGTCTTCCTCCTCGCCACCGCGCTCGTAGCTCCCATGCGCTTGGCAGAAAACGACCGCGGCGTATCGAGCTCCAGAGGCCGCGTCCAACGGTGACACCGCGTGAGGGCAGCGGTCGTCGGAGAAGAAGAGCACCAGCCGATCTCGGATGGGCGCGATGTCCGCGAGTGCGCCTTCGACAGCGACCACGTCTGGATCTGCGCCCGCTTCATCGCACGCAAGCGCCTCGGTCCCGCTGCTCGATTTGTATATGCGCAGGCGACCGCTGTTGGAAGCCGCGTCCCAGCTATCTTCCTGGAGGTAGTAGACGACAGAGAGCCGCCCGGGATGTCGACCTGGGAGGTCGACGTGCTTGCCTTGGCCGCCTCCGGCCCTCAAGCACGACAGAGCACACGATGAGAGCGAAATTCCCGCCAGCTCATCCGCTCCGCACTTGCCAAGACTAGCGACGAGCGTGCTGAGCTTCGAAGTCAGCACCTCGAAGCCGCTGGGCGAGGCGGTGGAGCGCCCTATGTTGAGGCAGCGCTCCCGAAGGAGGGTGGCCGCACGATCACCGAGAAAGCCGTCCAGCACAGCGTAGCTGCATTCCGTCAGATCGCTCGCAACTTGGCGCAGGCAGGCATCGTCATGCACGTCCACCATGGTGCTGCACTTCCATCAACGAAGCCATGCTAGCAGAGCAGTCTGTACTGACATGAGCCGCACACCTGAGAGTGGCCGCGTTGGGTAGCGTTCACAGCCTTGTTATTGAGAAGGATATCCTTTGGCCGCGTTGGGTAGCGAGGATTGGTGTAACCCAAGCCACGGAGGCGTGTTTTCTGACGGCCGACGACCGTCAGTGCACGGAGTTGCCCCTTCTCCGACTGCCCCGGCTAGTTCCCGAGGTCGTCGGGTGTGACCCCTGCGTCCCCCGAGACCTAGCGCGGGTGGGTTGGAGGGGGGCTCGCTGCAGGGAAGGGCTGTGTAAGAAGCCGATCCCCGTAGTCCGCCCCGCTCCTCCCTTGTTATTGAGAAGAAAATATCTCCTATGGCGCTGTGCGCTGGTCTGTGAGAGGTTGAGGTGCGAGCCCTGGAGGCCCTGGGGATGGGGTGAGACTACCCGCGGGCCTAGAAGGCCCGCGCGTAGGGGGGTGGGACATTGAGACCGGTCATGAATGAGTGCGCGACACGCATGTTGCATGTATGTATGTAGAAAGATGAACAACAGTCGGGCTCGGACTGGACACCAACGCGGTATGGGTGGACGCGGGACAGATGATGACGACACGCACGGAACGACACACAGACACAAACAAGCTCACAAGACACGCAGCCAGCTGGCTGCCACACACCCTGAGTTGGCGTACACATAACTCAAGGCCACATCCTCCCTGTCGCCCCCCCCAGCACTCCAAGGTGCCAAGAGAACAAACAAGGGCACAACAACACAACAGACGACAGGGGAGAACGCGTGAGGCTAGAGCAGGCTTGCTCGTCCTCTAGCAATCTCCGCCGACCGCGAGGCCGGACTAGACCGTGTGTGGGGTCATGTGAGGTGTCTCTGGTCACTCTCCTCAGGGGCTAGCCGCCAGCAGCTAGCCCTATCTCGCACTCACTGGCGGTGACAATTCTATGGGTGAGCGTATGCAAGTAGAGGCGCGTGAGCCGATTCTTGATCGCATGCCATTGGCATATAACTCGGCTTGGCGTGCGACCTCAGCGCGAGCAGCGTTGTTGATGTTTTGCGCGTCGCCACAGACGGCGGCGCGCGAGAGCTGTTGCGAGTGGTGCTGGGCGAAGCCCCGGGCGCTGCCGGAGGCTGTGCCGTAGTCGGTGCGGTCGACGGCGCTCGGGCTGCCGACCTCTTTGGCGAAGTTGAAGATGATTCTCTTGGTCGGCGGCGCAATGCCGTCCTGGCTTTCGACGAGACAAATTTTGACGATTCCGTTCTTGACATGGAGCGCGTCATAATACTGTCCCTTGTGCTCTTTGACCCAGCCTTTGCCGGTCGCATGGACGAGCGGGCCCTGTGACTTGTGGCCGTTCACCAGCATTGGGACATGGTACGGGCTCTCGCAACGAATGCTCTGGTCGGAGGCGCGGCTGAAGTTGGACAGGCCGCGCGAGACGGATTGCATCTCGCTGACGGAGGACAGGCACGTCTCAGTCTCGATGCCGAAACGTATGCCTCGTTTGACCCAACATCAACATGTTTGTCCAACTGGTCCGCGTCCGCGCTGACTTCCGATCACTCTTCTTTATAGTCTAAGACTCTTCACGTAAACAGGAGCTCACAGCCTAGCCGAGGTTTGGCCTATGACATCCGGCTCGCCTCGTGCTTCGTGTGGTTCTGTGCTTTGCTGTATTTGGGGCACCCACACTCCTTGGTGGTGGCTCCTTGCGACGAAATGTAAGGAAATCTTGTAAGGAAATCGTTTTCGTTACGACTGTTTCTTGATCTTGTTCACTCTTCACAATTCGGGGCGACATCCGAGCAGTACAACCTACTAGACAGACAGAGAGGGCGCGCATGCTGTCGTGTGCTCGGCCCAGAGGAGACACATCTACTCGCGTTTACGCTTGAGGCCGTGGTAGTGCGCAGCCGCCGCCTCGCCGCAGCCGCCTCAGCTGCCGCGCCGCCGCCTCGTAAGCTTACACGAGCCGCGCGCCCGCGAGCTACACGCCCGCGCTTCTCTCCGCCACCCTTGCTGCCGGAAGTCATCCCAACCAGACTAGTCAGGCCTGGCAAACAAGGATCCATCCTGCCACGTAGGCAAATTTGTGGTGTTGCTGAAACTTTGTGAAGCGAACCGAACTTCACGATCACGGTTGTCTTTGTTGTATCCTGATACTTGCCCTGCATTTTCATCTTGATCTCTTCCCCATTCGACGAGAATGTGCCTGTGATGTGCATGTTCTTGTGCGGAAACGCAGCCACAAATCCACTCTCCAAGAACAGTTCTGCATTTGCGAGGTCGTCGCAGCCCCAGCCACCCGCAAACTGCGCGTGGCACGCAGTCGCAAGGACACCGCCATCGTCGTCAACAGCCATGCTGAGCGAATTGACCTGTGGTGCGCTGCTCCAAGTTCTGGGCGCATAGGGCGGACACGCAACAACCCAATCAGAAGGGCCGGTTGCGTTTGATATCCAGTGCCCGGTGAGCATCAACCGGTCCAAAAGCGGCGTGGCTATGAATCCATTCGCCACTGCTGTGAGAGACAGCAGCGCCGCGCATCTTGCCATAGAGTACCAGAGGGGCTGGTGCCCAAGCCTCGCACGCTCGCTCGAGCTCGCAGACACCTTCTTGAGGAGCACGAGAAAACGACAACCTCTCTCACAGGTTCGACACACGCGAAATAATGTTAGCATAAAACTCCCACGCACGACAAGAACCTCGCAACGACGACAGTGAGGGTGTGAGAGACAGACCCAGGGAAGGCCTTTCCCCCCCACTACCTTACAGCCCCTGCCTGAGCTCAGGCTCGACAGAGGTCGGTTTGAACATTGACAGTTACGTACCCCTTTCACGCCGTAATCTCTCTCTCTCTCTGGGGGCGCCGACTACGTCTACGAGCCCAAGGGAGGGATGGGAGGGGGGTGGGCGGTGGGAGGACGGCACGCCGCCACTGCACAGGCGCAGGGATTTCAAGGAGAGGGGATAGCCGAAGCCGTCGCCCATCCTTGGTCTGCCTGAGAGGCGAATCCGGGACGGTGGAGGTTTGTGCCTGGTCCACTGTTACCTGGGCCGCGCGAACTTTTTCTTTTTCCTCGCGATGACATGTCTGCCCCGGAGCAGGCGCACATCGCTTCCAGGGAGGGGGGCGCCCTTCTCTCCACGCCCCACCCCCCCCCTTTTGTGGGCTGCAGCCTCGGGGGGGTCCGGACCCCCCCCCTGA
>NW_005201091.1:85698-88198 GCF_000372725.1 Emiliania huxleyi CCMP1516 | reverse complement strand
CCGTCGCCTCGCCCGCTGACGACCGGGTTTGCCTCGGACTGCGCTTGTTTCTGTCCGTTTAGGGTCTTTGTGTGTGTGGGTCTTCGTGCTCCGGGTTGGTGTGCACGGTCCGTGCGGAGAGCCTGTCCGCTGTCGTCATTGTTGTTCCGTGTCTTAGTGTAGCAGAAGTTCGGTCGCACTTTCACGCCGAGCGGCTAGCGAGCCCCACCCCGCTCGAGCTGCCCGCGCATTGATTGATTGATTGAATGATAGGAAGGCGAAACACACAGTCCGACCAACGACTACACGTAGGCGCTCTACAAATAAGAAAGGAAGGCGAAACACACAGTCCGACACAAAGGGAAAATAAAAAAACGACCGCTGCGGCGTGCACGCGCCAAGGCGCGGCGCCTGGGTCCACGTGTGGGTATGCTGTTTCTCGCGTGTGTTCTGGCAGCCGCCGCGCCGACCGAGGCCGCGGCTGCCGGCCGCGGCTTGGCCCGGCGCGCCGCGACGCTGCCTGATCCGGCGTACCTGCGCGTGGCCACGTGGAACGTCGCGGCGATCAACAACAACCCGTTCGAGTACTGGATCACTCACGACGACCCAAAGTACAACCAGATGATGCAGGACGTGCAGGCCTTCCTCGACGAGCCGGGCGCCGCGGACGTCGCCGTCTCGACCGTGCTCACGGAGGCAGCGAGAGAGAGAGAAGGGAGAGGGGAGAGGCGCAGACGCGCAGCGCCGGCCTCACAGCGGCCGTCGCGTGGGACAGGCGATGCTGGGTGAGCTGCAGGCCAAGATGACGGAGGCGGGGTGGGATCACGTGGACGAGGCGGTGGCCGAGTGGCGGTCGCAGTATGCGGGCCGGCAGATCATCGCGGGCTTCATGAAGGACAAGGACCTGGGCAAGAAGCGGCTGATGTCGATGCCCGACCGCACGACCAACACGATCAACCTCGCGAGCGGGCAGACCGCGACGCGGCCAACCGCGATCAACTGCTACGGCGCGGAGTTTGCCTCGATGGAGCAGTGGTGGGCGCAGTGGAAGGGCTTCATGTTTGACACCAAGCTCTCCCTCGCCTCCGGCAAGGAGGCGACCCCGAGCCAGCTCGTCGGCAAGATCTCGCGTGCAAAGTACCCCGCCCTGACCGAGGCGGAGGAGGCGATGTCGCGCCCTCTCTCCGCCATCTGCCAGGCGGCCTCCATCTCCCTCCTACCTCCCTCTATCTCCCTCTATCTCGCTCTTGCTCCCTCTCCCTCTTATCTCCCTCTACCCCCTCTACCTCCCTCTATCTCCCTCTCCCTCCCTCTCCCTCCCTCTATCTCCCTCTATCTCCCTCTCCCTCCCTCTCCCTCAGGCGGCTTTTGACGGCATCCTGGTCCACATGCTCAACACGGTCGGCGGAGGGGCGCACAAGGAGACCTGGCAGCCGATGCGGCGGCAGATGTGCGTCGCGCTCAACTCGCGCAAGACGCACCGCACGCTCGCCATCCTAGAAGCGGAAGACGGAGTCCGGTCTCCGAACTAGCGGGCGAGAGCGCAGCGTAGTCCACTGCACTCGATCGTACCCGGCTGCATTCAATGTGTCCGCCTCCCTCTCCTCACGCGGTGCTCTGAAGACGCTGCACAGTACCGTCCTCCCGCCCTCATGTCGGCGTCTCCAGCGCGTAGGCTCGGCTCTCCATATCTCCCCATATCTCCCCATATCTCCCCATATCTCCCGCCCCGATGTCGGCGTCTCCAGCGCGTAGGCTCGGCTCTCCATATCTCCCCATATCTCCCCATATCTCCCCATATCTCCCGCCCCGATGTCGGCGTCTCCAGCGCGTAGGCTCGGCTCTCCATATCTCCCCATATCTCCCCATATCTCCCCATATCTCCCGCCCCGATGTCGGCGTCTCCAGCGCGTAGGCTCGCGATCCTCTCTCGCAGCTACGCCGACTCGGACGCGATCTTCCTGCAGGAGATATGGGGAGATATGGGGAGATATGGGGAGATTTTGGGAGATAGCTACGCCGACTCGGACGCCATCTTCCTGCAGGAGGTGTCCGGCGCGATGGTCGCGCAGCTGCGCGAGCACCCCAAGCTGTCGCGGAACTTCTCGCTGCACGTGGCGCCGAACGACGGCAAGCGCGACCAGATCTCGGTGCTGCTCCTCTCGCGCAGCCGGTTCGACCCGGCCTCCGCCACGAGCCTCAACCCAGCCTTCGACGCACTCCTCGCCGGCCTGGGGGGTGACGTCCCGGTGCAGCGCCTCCCCCCCACCCCCCACCACCACCACCCCCCACCCCGACCCCACACCCCCCCCGACCCCACACCGGATTCGGTACTCTGGAGGTATGGTACCAGGAGCCGGTGAGAGTCGGGCGTCGTGCCTGGTAGTCGGGCTAGCACCGGCGGAGGATGGCGATGCACACACACCCGCCGGGCCCATCGCCACATCGCCATCCTCACATCGCCATCACGGAGCTGTACCGTCAGGGATCTCCTCCCACAAAAAAACACAACCCCCGGACC
>NW_005201091.1:56885-85163 GCF_000372725.1 Emiliania huxleyi CCMP1516 | reverse complement strand
AAGCAGCCGGGGGGGCACACGGCATGTCTTCGGGATGACGGCAAACACGTACGCCGTCGGCAGCGGGAAGCAGCAGGGCGTCTCCGAGTTCGCGGCAGAGTACCGCCAGCTCGGCCTCACCTCCTGCTGGGGCGACGCGCCCGACCCGACGAACATCACAACCTTCAACGCGCGGACCTACCTGCAGCCGCAGCTCAACAAGGCCGTCGCGTACAAGGACCTTGCCTCGCCGGGCACCGGCGACAAGAACCCGAAGGACTTCCTCCTCTTCCCAAGGGGCAGCTTTGGCGTCGAGTCGACGACAAAGGACAACACCGGCCAAAAGGCGTACGTCGAGAGGCAGCCCTTCCCGACCCTCACCTTCCCGTCCGACCACGGCGTCCTCTCCTCAGTGCTCAAGCTGCTGCCTCCGCCGAGCCCGCTCGCCTCGGAGCTCCGCACCGCGCGGCGCTCCTTGCGTGCCGCCGAGTGAGAGCCAGTGTGGGCAGCGGCGAGGGGAGTGTGAGCAGCGTGTCGCGCGAACGAGTTGTGTCGGTGTGTGTCGGTCTCGGTGTGTGGTCCAAGTCTGCGTTGTGGCATGCGGGCGCGACGTTCGGTGTGTGTCTGCTGATTCCGTGTGCTGTCGCGTGTAAAAAGCCGCCAAAAAGCCGTATCGCGGTGAGACTGTTCACTGTAGTGTAGAATACTCTACATCTCCGCGAATCGTGCGCCAAATGGGGAGGGCCCATAGCTGTGCCATTCAGATAAACTCACTCAATCAGAAGTCGCGGAGTGGGGAATCAAGATGACACAACGAAACGCGCGCTTCGGAACGGCCTCGTCAACACAGGCATCCTTACAGACTCACGCTTGTTCAGACCCATGCCTCGACCTTCTTGGGCAGCCGCTGGTCCGACAGGTCCTCTCCGTGTCCTAGGCAGCCGTCCTTGCCCTCGCCCCAGGTAAAGACGGCGCCGTCGGCGATGAGGGCAAGGCTGTGGCTACGTCCAGCCGACACAGCGACGACGCGCCGCCCAGCCAAGGCCTCGACCTTCTTCGGCAGCAGCTGGCTCTGCTCGTCGCCGTGGCCCAGCTGGCCTGAGGCTCCCCAGCCACAGCTCCAGACGGCGCCGTCGGCGGTGAGGGCGAGGCTGTGGGAGTATCCAGCCGACACAGCGACGACGCGCTGGCCAGCAAAGGCCTCGATCTTCTTGGGCAGCGGCTGCTCCTGCATGTCGCCGTGGCCCAGCCGGCCTTGGTGACCATAGCCCCAGCTCCAGACAGCTCCATTGGCGGTGAGGGCGAGGCTGTGCGCGGTTCCAGCCGACACAGCGACGACGCGCTGGCCAGCCAACGCCTCGACCTTCTTCGGCTGCCACTGGTCCTGTGCGTCGCCGTGGCCCAGCTTGTCAAAGTATCCAGAGCCCCAGCTCCAGAGAGCTCCGTTGGCGGTGAGAGCGACGCTGTGGCCGCCTCCCGCCGACACGGCGACGACACGCTGGTCAGCAAAGGCCTCGATCTTCTTCGGCAGCAGCTGGTTCTGCGTGTCGCCGTGGCCCAGCCTGCCAAGGGCTCCATTGCCCCAGGTAAAGACGGAGCCGTCAGCGGTGATGGCGAGGCTGTGCTCGCTTCCAGCCGACACGGCGACGACGCGCTGGCCAGCAAAGACCTCGACCTTCTTGGGCAGCAGCTGGCCCTGCTCGTCGCTGTGGCCCAGCCGGCCTTGGCCTCCATCGCCCCAGCTCCAGACGGCGCCGCCGGCGGTGTGGGCAAGGCAGTGGGCATCTCCCACCGCCACGCTCACGACGCGCTCACCGCCCAGCGGGGAGGGGAGGCGGGTCGGCGTGTTGAGCCGCGTCACGCCCTCGCCGTGGCCAAGGAGGCCTGGGGCGTGATCCGGCGCACAGCCGCACGACGAGAGCCGCCCCTCGCCGTCAATGAAGAGGCTGTGAGACAGGCCTGCCGCCGCCCTCGCCGGCGGGTTGGACTCGCACAGCAGTGCCACAAAGCACAGCCACCGCACGGCGCAGCCCTCGCCCTCGGGCTGCGCCGGCAGCTCGAAGCCGCGCTCTTGCGCCCACAAGCGGATGGCCTCCAGCGCAAGCGAGGCGTGGAAGAGCAGCGAGACGGCTGCGACGCGAGCGATGTCGGCGGGGTCGCAGCGAGAGATGGAGCGCGCGAGGAGCTCCGTGGGGAGGTCGAGGAGGCGGGCGGGCGGCGGCGTGTCTGGCGAGGGGGCGGCGGCGGAGGCGGAGGCGAGGCGGCGCGAGCGGCGGCGCGGCGGGGTGGACATCGCGAGGAAAAGAATTTTAGAAGCGCGAAAAGAAAAAAAGTGGATGAAGGCCGTTTTAGCCCCCGGCCCTGGATGTGCGATTGCCGACTGCACTCCAAGTGCTCCAAACCCCGGTAGGACACACGATCATTTTCACACAAGCACTCTTATCTCTTTGCCGCGCCTCGCAAGCCCGCGATGAAAAGAAAAAATCTTGCCAAGGGAAGTACGACACACGATCATTCATGCCCTCTGGAAGCCACATCACGGCCTAGCAACAACAAGAGGCCCAGACGTGCAGCAGCCCGCAGGAAACAGTGGACCACGCACAAACCTCCACCGTCCCGGATTCGCGTCTCCCCACTCTCGGAGACGTTCGCAACGTGACGAAGAGGCACATGGCAGCACAGTCCTGTGCACCCTTTCGCCCTTCTCATCACTGCCCCGGACCCCACGCCTCGACCTTCTTGGGCAGCAGCTGGTTCGACAGGTCCTCTCCGTGGCCTAGGCAGCCGCTCTCGCCCTTGCCCCAGGTAAAGACGGCGCCGTCGGCGGTGCGGGCGAGGCTGTGGCCGGTTCCCGCCGACGTAGCGACGACGCGCCGCCCTGCAAAAGCCTCGACCTTCTTCGGCAGCGGCTGCACCTGCTGGTCGCCGTGGCCCAGGCTGCCAAACCTTCCGCAGCCCCAGCTCCAGACAGCTCCGTCGGCGGTGAGGGCGAGGCTGTGGCGGACCCCAGCGGACACAGCGACGACGCGCCGCCCAGCCAAGGCCGCGACCTTCTTGGGCAGCAGCTGGTTCTGCCCGTCGCCGTGGCCCAGCTGGCACAACTCTCCACTGCCCCAGCTCCACACGCTGCCACCGGCGGTGAGAGCGAGGCTGTGGGTGTCTGCAGCCGACACGGCGACGACGCGCTGCGCCAACACCTCGATCTTCTTGGGCAGCAGCTGGTTGCGCTGATCGCCGTGGCCCAGCCTGCCAAAGGCTCCCTCGCCCCAGCTCCAGACAGCGCCGTCGGCGGCGAGGGCGAGGCTGTGCCATGCTCCAGCTGAGACTGCGATGACGCGCCGCCCCGCCAAGGCCTCGACCTTCTTGGGCAGCAGCAGCTGCTGCTGGTTGCCGTGGCCCAGCTTGCCATAGGCTCCATAGCCCCAGCTCCAGAGAGCTCCGTCGGCGGTGATGGCGAGGCTGTGCCCGCCTCCAGCCGACACGGTGACGACGCGCTGCCCAGCCAAGGCCTCGATCGTGTTCGGCTGCCACTGATGCTGCCCGTCGCCGTGGCCCAGCTGGCCCACGCCTCCCTGGCCCCAGCTCCAGACGGCGCCATCGGCGGTGAGAGCGACGCTGTGGCTGCTTCCCGCCGACACGGCGACGACGCGCTGGCCAGCAAAGACCTCGACCTTCTTGGGCAGCAGCTGGCCCTGCAGGTCGCCGTGGCCCAACCGGCCTTGGCCTCCATCGCCCCAGCTCCAGAGGGCGCCCTCGGCGGTGAGGGCGAGGCTGTGGGCGTATCCAGTCGACACGCTCGCGGCGCGCTCACCGCCCAGCGTCGACGGGAGGCGGGTCGGCGTGTTGAGCCGCGTCACGCCCTCGCCGTGGCCTAGGAGGCCGTTGACGTGCTGCGGCGCGGAGCCGCACGACGAGAGCCGCCCCTCGCCGTCGATGAAGAGGCTGTGCCGAGCGCCTGCCGCCGCCCTCGCCGGCGGGTTGGACTCGCACAGCAGTGCCGAATAGCACAGCCACCGCACGGCGCAGCCCTCGCCCTGTGGCAGCGCCGGCAGCTCGAAGCCGCGCTCTTGCGCCCACAAGCGGATGCCCTCCAGCGCAAGCGAGGCGTGGAAGAGCAGCGAGACGGCCGCGACGCGAGCGATGTCGGCGGGGTCGCAGCGAGAGATGGCGCGCACGATGAGCTCCGTGGGGAGGTCGAGGAGGCGGGCGGGCGGCGGCGTGTCTGGAGTGGGAGCGGCGGTGGAGGCGGCGGCGGGGCGGCGCGAGCGGCGGCACAACGGGGTGGACATCGCGAGGAAAAGAAATTTGAGCTCTTTCTTTTCTTTTTGTAGTGAAGCGGGTGGAATATCAACTCGGCGCGTCATCCCAAACTAGTTGTCTTCTAGCAAAACCCCCGCGGCCCGGCGCAGCCGCTCCTGTCACCTGTGCTCTCCCTCACATCATCGCCTGAGCAGAGGCGCGGGGCGAAGGGGCGTCGGCGCAAGCGGGCGGTGCCGACTCATTTGGCGGGTTGGCTCACAAATCTCGGCAACTCTCGCTCAGTCTCGCCTTGTACATTTCCCAGAACCAGCGCTTGCTGACCTGCTGCTCGCCGGAGCCTATGGGACATGTCTCGGACATGTCACGGACGTGGCGCCTGCAAGCCGTCCCTGCTGCTCGCCGGAGCCCTCGGCGGCCGCACCGCCGGGCGAGGGGGGGACGGCGATCTGTGTGGGCGAGCCGTTGGCGAACCTGCTCCACGGACCGGCGGCGTGAAGAGGTGTGAAGAGGTGGGACTCGGCGTGGGCGGCTAGAGGTGGAGGCATCGCTAGAGATGGGGGCATCTGGGGGGCGTCTGGCCAGGTGAGCGCCGCCTCCGCCTCGGCCAAGTCGAGGACGCCTGCAGGGACGTGGGACATGTCACGGACGTGTCACGGACGCCTCTCGGAAGGTCACGGGAAGGTCTCGGAGTGCCAGGGACGCGCCTGCACACGGACATGACATGTGCACGTCTCGCCGCACACTTCTCGGGCAAAGGTCCGCGTCGACGCCGTTGGCGTCGACGTCGAAGTTGCGGAAGAGGAAGGCTGCGGCGAGGCAGGCGGCCGATGGTCACGTATGACTGTGTCTGGGCAGGGTGGCATCTCGGCGGCACGCGGCGCCTGCATGCATCTTCATGAAGCCGGGCAGCGAGAGAGTCTCTCCCTCGGCGTACTGCTTGAAGGCGACGGGCAGGTGCTCTCTCGCGTACGCAGGCATCGACGGGAAGTCCTCGCAGAGCGCCTTCTCTATCTCGGCAAACGAAAGGCCGCCTGACAAGCGACAAGAGAAGGCCACTCCCGCTCGGAAGCGACAAGAGAGGGCCACTCCTGCGCATGCTGTGGCGACGCTAGCTCTCGTCGCGCGGCCGCACGGCTCGGTGCTATCTGTAGAGTGGCGGTCGCCTGAGCCGTCAGCGTCGTATTTGCGGAAGAGCGCAGCGGTGCGAGCAGGCACGCCGCCCGGCGAAGCAGCGGGCGCGACGGCCTCTGCGGTTGCGACGACGACGGGAGGCGGCGCCATTCCCAGCGAGGTGGCGGCGCCGAAGGCTCGAGAAGGCGAGCGATGTGAAATTGGCGCAATGCGATTTGTACTTTTCCATTCTTTTATCCAGCGATCTATGGACACACGTACGGCGTCGGCTGATGCCGATTACGCCTCCCCCAAGTACTCGCCCGACGCGTTGCTGTCCGTCGAACGCGCGGTCCTAGCGTCTGAAAAGGCTGCGCTGCGTGGCGCCTTGCGCGGCGTCGTTGCTTTTGCAATCCCACACGAGGAGCAGGGCGCGGTGGTCGGCATCGCTGCTTCATGCGCCGAGGGCTGCAGGCCGAACCTCGGCCAGATACGGAGCACTTGCGCGCACGCTGGTCTAAGCCGCAGCTTGATACCTGAGCTGCTCGCCTTGGTGGCCGAACTGTCGGTCGACGAGGACGGCGAGCCAATACGCCTTGGGCTGCCAGAGGCACTGGGCCTGCCCACGCTCAGCCGCCGGGCCAGCATGCGCGACATCGATCTCTGCGCGCCACGAGCTCGCGAGTACGAAGTGGAGAGGCGGGCGGAGAAGCGACGGGCGGCGGCACAGCGGGCAGCGTTGAGGGTGCAGCAGCGGTCGGACGCCGCCGCAGCGACGCGGGCAACGCCAATGGCAGGCAGCGGCACGGGCAGTGAGGCCATGGCGACGGCTGACAGCCTCGACGGGTGCGAGCGGCTCGTCGTCGAGGGCTTGGCGGAGGTCCTCCTCGGGCCGACCGAGGGCGTCGAGCGCGGCACGGACCTGTTCGAGTGGGGGCTGAACTCCACGTCTGGTGCGCGGCTGCGCGAGTGGCTCTGCAAGCGGACCGGCCTCCCGCTGCCGCCGCACTTGCCCTACGAGTACCCGACGGTGTGCGGCCTCGCGGCTTCCATCTTCAGGCTGCGCGAGCCAACGGCACTAGTATCCCACGCACACGCCGGAGGCGCGCCGCCCACGCCGCCGTCGCTTTTGCTCGCCGAGGCGACCGCAGCTCTGCGCGCGGGAGACCTCTCGCGGGCAGAGGGTGTCTGCTTGCGAGTGGCCAACGGCCTTGGCGGTGGTGCCAGGCTGTGTGGGACCTCGCGGCTCGCCCTGGCGCCGCCGTCGACGCTGCCGACCGAGCTGGACGGCGCCGAGGCGCCGTGCGACCCTTCGTCCGCCGAGGCCGCGCCTTCCTCGCCTTCTGAGGCGCCGCTGCTCACGCTGCTCACGCGCATCTGGTCGGCGCAGGGGCGGTGGTCGCGCGCGGCGGCGGCCGCCTCCCAGCTGCTCAAGCTCCGCTCCAGCACAACGCCCGCGAGCCTCGACGTGGCTCTGCTGCAGGCGCAGTCCGTGGAACCGTCGTGGAACCGTCGTGGAACTGTCAACTGTCGTGGAACCGTCGTGGAAGCGTCGTGGCTCTCCTGCAGGCGCAGCTCGTGCGATACCTCCACGAAGCCGGCGAGCCGCCGGCCAGTGCGGTGGCGCGCGCGGCGGTCGCCGCTGCGACGGCGGCGTCTGCAGCTGCCAGCGCGGCCAGCGCCGCCGCCGGGTCCACGGGAGATGCCTCGGCGCCGCTTGACGCGAGCGGGTACACCCGGGAGCGCGACGCGTCCTTCGGAGCGGATGCGCCGCTGGAGGCGCTCCTCGCCGTGATTCCCTGTCTAGGAGGTGTCTAGGAGGTGTCTAGGAGGTGTCTAGGAGGTGTCTAGGAGGTGTCTAGGAGGTGTCTAGGAGGTGTCTAGGAGGTGTCTAGGAGGTGTCTAGGAGGTGTCTAGGAGGTGTCTAGGAGGTGTCTAGGAGGTGTCTGGGAGGTGTCTAGGAGGTGTCTAGGAGGTGTCTAGGAGGTGTCTAGGAGGTGTCTGGGAGGTGTCTAGGAGGTGCCTAGGAGGTGTCTAGGAGGTGTCTAGGAGGTGTCTAGGAGGTGTCTAGGAGGTGTCTAGGAGGTGTCTCGGAGGTGTCTCGGAAGTGTCTAGGAGGTGTCTAGGAGGTGTCTGGGAGGTGTCTAGGAGGTGTCTAGGAGGTGTCTAGGAGGTGTCTAGGAAGTGTCTAGGAGGTGTCTAGGAGGTGTCTAGGAGGTGTCTGGGAGGTGTCTAGGAGATGTCTAGGAGGTGTCTAGGAGATGTCTAGGAGGTGTCTAGGAGGTGTCTAGGAGATGTCTCCTAGGCGCTCCTCGCCGCGAGTGCAAAGCTGTCGGGCGCCCCCGCCGTGCGGCCTGCTAGCCTGCAGACGCTGGTTCTGCGAGGGCAGCGGCTGCGCGCGCTCCCGCCGTGCGTTGGCGCGTGCGTCGCGCTGCGTGTTCTCGACGCAAGCGAGAATCTGCTCTCCGACCTAGAAGCGGAACATCTCCCCATATCTCCCCCGTATCTCCCCATATCTCGACGCAAGCGAGAATCTGCTCTCCGACCTAGAAGCGGAACATCTCCCCATATCTCCCCCATATCTCCCCATATCTCGACGCGAGCGAGAATCTGCTCTCCGACCTAGAAGCGGAACATCTCCCCGTATCTCCCCCGTATCTCCCCATATCTCGACGCGAGCGAGAATCTGCTCTCCGACCTAGAAGCGGAACATCTCCCCATATCTCCCCCATATCTCCCCATATCTCGACGCGAGCGAGAATCTGCTCTCCGACCTAGAAGCGGAAGACGGACTCGTGTCTCCCAACTAGCGCCCGAGCGGACACGCATTCAGCCGTATTCGACCGTGTTCCGTTGTGCGCACCGTACTCTTCTCCGTCGTACTCACGCGGTGCTCTGAGCACACTGCACAAGACCGTATTCCCGCTCTCATGTTGCTGTATATTTACGCGTAGGCTCTCTGACCTGCCGGAGGCCCTCTGCCGCCTACGTCGGCTGCAGGAGCTGCTGCTCGCGATTAATTAATTAGCTAATTAATTAATTAATTAGTTAATTGGTCGGCTGCAGGAGCTACTGCTCGCGTGCAACGAGCTTCGCTCGCTGCCGGCGTGGGTCGGTGCGTTGCCGCAGCTACACGTGCTCAACCTGCAGCA
Source organism: Emiliania huxleyi CCMP1516 (assembly GCF_000372725.1). NCBI lineage: Eukaryota > Haptophyta > Isochrysidales > Noelaerhabdaceae > Emiliania > Emiliania huxleyi. The sequence goes on along the minus strand of NW_005201091.1, from coordinate 76,662 downwards.
CAACCGGCTGCTGTGAACAGCGTCTCTTCACACCTCGAGCCGTGAACAGGTGCTCAACCTGCAGCACAACCGGCTGCTGTGAACAGCGTCTCTTCACACCTCGAGCCGTGAACAGGTGCTCAACCTGCAGCACAGCCGGCTGCTGTGAACAGCGTCTCTTCACACCTCGAGCCGTGAACAGGTGCTCAACCTGCAGCACAACCGGCTGCGGCGGCTCCCGGCGGCGGTGCTCCGCATCAAGGGGCTCCACTACCTGCGCTGGGGCGCGCAGAAGCCGTCGGGCGACGCCCCGGAGGGGGAGGAGGAGGCGGAGGAGGCGGAGGAGGCGGCAGGCGTAGCAGCGGCGGTGGAGGCGGAGGAGGCGGAGGAGGCGGCAGGCGTAGCAGCGGCGGCGGAGGAGGCGGAGGAGGCGGAGGAGGCGGCAGGCGTAGCAGCGGCGGTGGAGGCGGAGGAGGCGGAGGAGGCGGCAGGCGTAGCAGCGGCGGTGGAGGCCGGCGCAGCGGAGGCGGCGGCGGCGGTGGCGGAAGCGGCGGTGGCAGTCGGTGATCAGGACGATGCTGCAGCGGACGCAGGAGCGGAGGAGGCAGCCGGCGCGGGCTTCGCATCGCCCAGCCTGACTGTGCTTGAGCTCGAGGCAAACGGTCAGACCGCGCTGCCACCGCTGCACCCGCGCGCGACGGTGCTCACGGCGCTCCTGGCCTCGTACAACCGGCTTGGTGCCGCCCCGCGGATGCCCGACCACCTAGAAGCGGAACACGGATTCTTGCCTCCCAACCAGCGCCCGAGAGGGCCACATATTCCGCTGTCCTCCTCTGTCCTCCTCTCCCTTGTCTTCACGCGGTGCTCTGAAGACGCCGCACAAGACCGTCTTCCCGCCCCGAGGCTGGCGTAAAGGCACGTTAGGCTAGCGCAGCATGGCCATTCGCTCAAGAAGCTCCACCTGGGCTGCAACGGCGTGACTTGCGTGGCGGAGGCGCTGCCCCCACGTCACCGCCTCTGCGGTGTGAACAGCGCCTCTTCACACCTCGAGCCGTGAACAGGTGCTCCCCCACCTCACGCGGCTCACCGAGCTATGCCTCGAGGGCAACCGGCTCTCGGAGCTGCCCGCGGCGATTGGCCGGCTCGACAAGCTTCGCGAGCTGTGGCTGCACGGTAATCTCGGGTGATCTCGGGTAATCTCGGTAATCTCGGCTGGACAAGCTTCGCGAGCTGTGGCTGCACGGTAGTCTCGGGTAATCTCGGGTAATCTCGGTAATCTCGGCTAGACAAGCTTCGCGAGCTGTGGCTGCACGGCGCGCGTCGCCTCTGGCCGCCCCTGACGCCGTCCCACGACGCCCCGCCGCGCCGTGCGCGTGCCAACTTGCCCCGCCCCTCCCCCCAACGCCCCTCCCGCCCCTCCGGCCGTCGGCCGTCCGCCACTCGCCGCCCAGACCGCCGCCTTGCAAGCCGCCGCCTTGCATGCCGCCGCCCGCCATGCCGACAGCCGCCCCCATCCCTGCCCCACGCCCACCCACTGCGCGCCCTTCCCCCACTCCTCCCGCTCCTCCCTCCCGCTCGCACGCCCGGCTCGCACCGTGTGCCTCGGCCAATCTCGGCCAATCTCGGGTAATCTCGGGTAATCTCGGGTCATCTCGGGTGATCTCGGGTAATCTCGCACGCCCGGCTCACACCGTGTGCCGACTCAGGCAACTTGCTGACTTGCCTCCCCGCGGAGCTGGGTCAGTGCGCATCGCTCACCGTCCTCCAGGCGCACCGCAACCGCATCGGCCAATCTCGGGTAATCTCGGGTCATCTCGGGTAGTCTCGGGTGATCTCGGGTCCTCCGTCCTCCAGGCGCACCACAACCGCCTCGCGGAGCTGCCCGCCGCCCTCGGCGCGCTCCGCCGGCTGCGAGTGTCTAGGAGGTGTCGAGGAGGTGTCTAGGAGGTCTCTGGGAAGTGTCTGATAGGCGCGCTCCCCCGGCTGCAGGGGCTCTACCTCCAGTCCAACAGGCTCGGAGGGTCGCTGGCCGCGCTGCGCCAGAGGGTGCTGCGTCACTTGCCGCTGCAGAACCTCGCCCTCGGCGCCAACGCCTTCGACCTCGCCGAGGCGTCAGAGCTGGCCTCTGAGCTGAGCGGCAGCGCAGCCCGCGCAGTCACCTCCTCCGGCCACTCCGGCGCGGCGCGGATCGGGTTCGGCTGGGACGTGTCCAGGAAGTGTCTAGGAAGTGTCTAGGAAGTGTCTCATAGGCGCGGCGCGGATCGGCCTCGGCTGGAACCGCGGGACGCCGCCTGCGGCGCTGCGCGACGTCCTCACTGACCGTCTCGCGACAACCGACCACTTCTTCGAGCCGATGGCGGCGGGCGTGCGAGGTGACGTCCTCCTCGTCGCCTTCTAGGAGCCTTCGAGGAACCTCGTAGGAGCCTTCGAGGAGCCTTCTAGGAACCTTCTAGGTGACGTCCTCCTCGTCGCCTTCGCCGCCCAGGGCCCCGGCATGCAACAGTGGGCCGCGCCGTGCGCCGCCGCGCGCGCAGCCGGCGTGGCCGTCGACGCGCTCTTCCTCGCCCGACCCGTCAACCTTCTAGGAACCTTCTAGGAACCTTCTAGCAACCTTCTAGGCCCTCTACCTCGCCGACCCGTCGAACTCGTACTACCTGCAGGACCCAGCCGGCGGGTGGGGCGGCGTACGCTACTTTGAGCGGCTCATCCGAGCCCACACGGCCGGCTACGCGCGCGTCCTCCTCGTCGGCTCCTCGATGGGCGGCACCGCCGCGCTGCTGCACGCGCACCTCGGCCACCGCGCCGTCTCGTTTGGCGCGCGGGTGGACTTGCGCCTGACGTGTCCAGGAAGTGTCCAGGAAGTGTCTAGGAAGTGTCTCATAGGCCCGCGGGTGGACCTGGACCTGACGCACGGCGCGCACGTGCCGGCCGAGCCCAGGCGCGCGTGCACCGCGCGCGTGCGACACGCCCTCGCGGTGATGCACGCGCGAGGCGGCCGTGCGGCCGTGCACGTCGGCGCGGGCAACGCCGTCGACATGATGCAGGCCCGGCTCGTCGCGCACGCGCCGGGGCTCGCCCTGCATGAGCACGACACCTTCCACCACAACGTGCCCATGTTCCTCGAGCGCGAGGGCCTGCTGGTGCCGCTGCTGAAGCGCGAGCTCCTCGCGCTGCTCCAGGGGTAGTCGTCGCCGCCGGACCACGCTGTAGTGTATGTCGCCGCCGCAAGTACAAGATAGTACGCAGGTAGGATAGCGCCCCTGTGGAACGGGGCCTCGTGTCGTGTGGCCCGAAATGTTTCCCATCCGCGGGAGAGGCTAGTGCCATTTCACTGTGGCACAGCTCGCGTCAAAACTTTGATTTTGAGCATTTGCGCCATTTGGTACCTCTCGGTGCCTTCCAGAAGCAGCTGTGACCCCGCCGAGTGGATGGGGGCACTCGGCAGGTGGCGCGGAGTGCCCCCGTCCACTTGGCGGGGTCGCAGCTGCTCTGCGCGTCCTGGGGAGGTACCGAATTGTCGCCGCCGGAGACGAATCGACGCCGCTGAGATCGGAGATCAAGCTCTGACAGGTCGCACGTCGCTCCTTTGACGCCGACGTGACTCACCCGTGCAGATCCCATCAGGACACGGTCTCGACGCGCTCGGTACGACGCCTGCGACCCGTCTCGGGTCAGGTGGCATGACGCTCATCTCGCCCGCCAGCGCTGCCATGCAGGCTAAAACGACGAGGTCGAGCACGCTTCTATACGCTCGCCCAGCCTTCCTTTCCATCCCATTAGACAGCCTGGGAACGGTGGCGGTCAGAGGCAAAGCCTACGAGGGGTGGTGGAACCACATGTCACGGCTACTGCCGGCTCGACCCCACGATAGCCTCCGGAGGCTGACTTTGAGGCACAACCATCGGACGATGTCGACGAGTTGGGTCGCTCTCGCGGTAGCCAGATGACCTCTCATACTAGGAGCATCGGCCATGGCCGCAGGGAGCGCGGGGGAGGGCGCTGGAAGCAACACGGAGCTCCGTTGGAGGCGTTTTCAAGATTAGCGTGTGGTCAGAGTGAAATGGCACTAGCCAGAGAGCTCTAGGGAGAGAGTTTACTTTAGCCCCCCGCCCAAGGCGAGTTTTTTGTACAGTACGTTCACGTTGAAGCCGTACGGTACAACCATCTCGCCCCCCCCTGGCGAAAAGAATACGCAGGCCGGTGGGGCTGGGGGGGGAGTCGGAGAGGGCCCGTGCAGGACGCCTGTCGTCACACAGCTGTTGGTTGGAAGTACACACAGTCGCGTCGTCCTAGCACGGGGGGGTTTGAGGGGGAGTGCCCGTACCCGTGATGTGGACCGCTAGGTGTAACAGCAGCAACGTCAGTAACCTCGGCTCCTGCGCTCCTCGCCGCCTTTCCTGCTCACTGCCCCTGCGCCCACGCCTCGATCTTCTTGGGCAGCAGCTGGTCCGACGGGTCCTCTCCGTGGCCTAGGCAGCCGCTTTCGCCCTTGCCCCAGGTCAAGACGGCGCCATCGGCGGTGAGGGCGGTGCTGTGGCAGCCTCCAGCCGACACAGCGACGACACGCTGGCCAGCCAAGGCCTCAACCTTCTTGGGCAGCAGCTGGGTCTGCTGGTCGCCGTGGCCCAGCCTGCCAAAGCCTCCAAGGCCCCAGCTCCAGACGGCGCCCTCGGCGGTGAGGGCGAAGTTGTGGAAGTATCCCGCCGACACAGCGACGACGCGCCGCCCTGCAAAAGCCTCGACCTTCTTGGGCAGCGGCTGCACCTGCTCGTCGCCGTGGCCCAGCTTGCCAAAGGCTCCACGGCCCCAGCTCCAGACGCTGCCGTCGGCTGTGAGGGCGAGGCTGTGGTGGGCCCCAGCCGACACAGCGACGACGCGCTGCCCAGCCAAGGCCTCGACCTTCTTCGGCAGCAGCTGGTTCTGCAGGTCGCCGTGGCCCAGCTGGCGTTCACCTCCAAAGCCCCAGCTCCAGACGGCGCCGTCGGCGGTGAGCGCGAGGCTGTGGTCCAGCCCAGCCGACAAAGCAAGAACGCGCTGGCCAGCAAAGGCCTCGATCTTCTTCGGCAGCAGCTGGATCTGCTGGTCGCCGTGGCCCAACCGCCCCCCGCCTCCCAAGCCCCAGCTCCAGACGTCTCCGTCGCCGGTGAGGGCGAGGCTGTGCTCGCCTCCAGCCGACACGGCAACGACGCGCTGGCCAGTCAAGGCCTCGATCTTCGTCGGCTGCCACTGATGGTCGCCGTGGCCCAGCGCGCCCACGTCCGGCCCCTGGCCCCAGCTCCAAATGGTGCCGCTGCTGGTGAGGGCGAGACTGTGGTATCCTCCAGCCGACACGCTCACGGCGCGCTCGCCTCGCAGCGGGGAAGGGAGGCGGGTCGGCGTGTTGAGCCGCATCACGCCCTCGCCGTGGCCAAGGAGGCCTGGGGCGTGATTCGGCGCATTGCCGCACGACGAGAGCCGCCCCTCGCCGTCAATGAAGAGGCTGTGCCGAACGCCTGCCGCCGCCCTCGCCGGCGGGTTGGACTCGCACAGCAGCGCAGAATAGCACAGCCACCGCACGGCGCAGCTCTCGCCCTCTGGCAGCGCCGGCAGCTCGAAGCCGCGCTCTTGCGCCCGCAAGCGGATGCCCTCCAGCGCAAGCGAGGCGTGGAAGAGCAGCGAGACGGCTGCGACGCGAGCGATGTCGGCGGGATCGCAGTGAGAGAGGGCGCGGACGAGGAGCTCCGTGGGGAGGTCGAGGAGGCGGGCGGGCGGCGGCGTGTCTGGCGAGGGGGCGGCGGTGGAGGCGGAGGCGAGGCGGCGCGAGCGGCGGCGCGGCGGGGTGGACATCGCGAGAAAAAGAATTTTTTATCCGCGATGGGGTATGATGCAACGGGCGTACGGGTAGTCGTCACACTCTCCTGCCTCGAAAGGGCTGGGCTGTCCCGGAAAGTGAGAAACGCCGGGCAGCGTGACGCACAACTTTACCCTCCCATACGTGTTGGGCTCCTCCTTCGCTGTCCCATCTCCTCATCTCTTTTCCGCCTGGCGGCCAGGGGGACCCCACGACGGTGCGGGAGCTGCTTCTGTCGGTGCACAGAGCCGGCTTCTCATCGGATGCGCCTATGAACGACACGCGCGACCTCAGCGATTTCATCCTCGGGGTCCGAACCAACGCGTGGGGATGCGATGGATTTCTACTAGGGCGTCGAAGTGCAGCTGCTGCTGTTCGAATCGTTCGGCGGGTTCGGAAAGGGGGTCCGTGAGATCCTCAGGAAGGCGGCGGACGTACTACAGAACAAGCTGACGCGGGCCCAGTACCTCGATGAGGTGACTTGGACCACCAAGAGCTGGCTGGGGCTGCAGAAGCAGCGCATCTCAGTCGTTCTTCACACGGCAATCGCAGAGCAGATTGTGAATGAGCTTGCCTGTGGCGGGGGTGGGCGGGTGCACGGAGCTAAGTGCCTCGCCACCCTCGCAGGAGTCGCTTAGGCGGCTCCCGTGGTGTACCTGTGTTAGTGCCAGTGCGAGCCAGTCCCGTGCCCAGTCCTGTGCCCAGTGTCGTGCGAGGGAGTTTTGTTGTAAAATTCTTTTCGGCGTCCGCGTCGCGGGCCTCTCGCCACCGCCGCCGCACTCGCTGCCTTCCGAGCTAGCAGACCGCAGAGCCCGAGCGCCAGATGCCAAAGCGCGACCGCCAGCCCGAGCACTGGGGCTCGCTCGTACCGCACAACTCCATGCACGGCCGCCGTCCCGTGCCGCTCTCCAGCCGAACAGTCGTCATTGGCAAAGAAGGCGACGTGCGGGCGCCGTCCAGCCCGCATCTGTCGAGGCACCACATCCGGCTCGAGCGAGAGGGTGACGGCAACGTGTACGCGACGCACCTGTCTGCGCTGAACTCGACATGGCTAAACGGCAAACGCCTCGAGCACGACCGGCGGACGCTCGTCGAACCGTGCGCAGGCAACGCGCCGTACAGCCTCAGCGGCGAGGCGCCCGACGCACCGCTCCTCTTTGTGGGCGTGCCGAACGCTGCCAGTGCACGCGCGGCCTGCGAGGAGAGGAAGCTCAACGGCTGGTGCGGCTGGTCGCTGCGCCTCGAGCAAGCGGGCGACTGCGTTGCCGCTCCTGCCGGAGCCTCCGCTGCGCCTTCCGCAGAGCCGCAGCGAGGCGGAGCGCTTGTGCTATCATCCAGGGGCGGCGGCGACGCGGCGGCGGCTGAGACGGAGAAGCCCGCTGCGTCAGCGCAGTCATGGGCGGTGGCGGCGACGGCAGCGGCGGAGACCTCGGAGGAAGTCGAGGCGGAGGTGGCAGAGGCGGCAGCAGCGGACGCGACGGCGACGGCGGAGGCGGCAGAGGCGGCGGCGGCGGACGCGGCGGCGAAGGCGATGGCGGAGGCGGAGGTGGAGGCGGCAGAGGCGGAGGCGGCGGCAGAGCCGGAGCCAGAGTGGTGCTCGGAGGAGCCGCGCGCGAAAGAGACCATCTTCCGCGGCGTGCGGCTGCTGCTGGCGGCGCGGCTCGGCGACAAGCTGCGCGAGCTGCAGGAGGAGGTGGTGCGGCGCGGCGGCGGAGAGGTCGTGAGCGACGTGCGCGAGGCGACGCACTTGGCGCTCGAATCGGAGCGCCGCCCCTCCGAGCTGGCGTGCTTGGCCGCGCTGCCTCCGGCACCAGCACCGTCTGGCCCAGCTGCGCCAGCAGGATGATCATGTACGGCCCGCACATGAACGTCGCCGGCCCGCAGGCGCCTCGTGACGAAGGATGGGTCGGGCTGTGCTCCAAGGTCCTCTCGGCCGACGGGGCGCGGACCGACGTGCTGCGCAAGCACTTGCACCCCAGCGCGGTGACGGTTGCCCGAACTGATGTCTGCTTCACTTCTCGACGAGGACGTGACGCGTCCACGGCACGTCCGTTAGGTGGCTGCGGCGCGCGAGCCTCCCTCGCCCGAGGCGTCTGTGGGACCCGAGCCAGGTGGGGCGAGGCCGACGCACCCGAGTTGCAGCTTTTGCCAATGGGTCGGAGGCGGCGGTGGAGGGCCGGCGGCGGCGCAGGGCCTCGCAGGGCCGAGTGCGCTGAGCGAACCGCCCGCCGACGCCTTCTTTGTCCGCGACCCGCCGTCGCCGCCGCTGGGGCTCAAGCTTGCCAAGGAGAAGGCGAGGGGCGACAAGAAGGCGGGGACGTCGGCGAAGAGATCGCATAGTCGGGCATGGGGCGACAGCCGCGAGAGGAGCGCGCTCAGGCACCACTGCGCGCTGGCGGAGCCCTACAAGAAGGCGGAGGACGACGAGCGGCTGAGCGAGGAGGTTTGGATCGCGACGGAGAAGTTCGATGGCGTGCGCATGGTCTCGGACCCGCCGCACGGCTGCACGACTCGAAGCGGTAAGAACCACTTCTGGCCGCCGCCCTCCTTCCTCGCGCTGCTGCCGCAGGCGCAGCTCCACGGCGCGCACTGCTCTCAGGAAACGCCGGTCCAGCTCGGCTGATGTTTGAGCGTAGGACATGAAGCTCGACGGCGAGCTGTGGGCAGGCAGGTGCAGGTTCGCTGCGGTCGGGTCGCTGATGGGCTCGTCATCCCTCGAGCGCGGCCGCTGGTACGAGACCGCGTGGCGCAGCCTGACCTTCGTCGTCTTCGATGCGCCACATGCCGGTGGCATACCTGCAGCGGCTGGAGAAGGCGCGCGCCCGGATCGCCGCCACGGGGCCGCCGGACAGGTGCGTTGCCATGCTAGCCCTCCAGTTCATCTACCCTTTCCGCCGCCGCCCCCACCGGTGACGCACCTGCAGGCGCATCGTCGTTGCGCCGGTGATACAGGTAGCGGACGCGGCGGCCAAGGACGCGCTGCTGCGGCGCGTGGTTGCCCGCGGCGGCGAGGGGCTCGTGCTGCGGCGCAACGAGGCTCGGTGGCGTGCGGGGACCAGCAAAGGCGAGCACTGATCGGCTAACCCCTCGCTCCCCCCCTGCCCCTCTCCTCCTCTCTCTCCCTCTCGCCCTCTCCTCCTCGTGTATCCACCCCCCCTCCCCCCCCCCTCCCCCCCCGCCCCCTCGCTTTCGCAGACCGCAACGTGCTCAAGGTGAAGCAGTGGCTCGACGCCGAGGCTGTGGTCGTGGGCCACAAGAATGCGCCCTCCACCGCCAACCTGCCGACCGTGAAGGTGCAGGCGCTCAACGCGCCGAACGCCGACCCGTCCACCACGTTCGATCTGTCGGTCAGCCGCGAGGAACAGCCATACTTCCCACACTTCCCGTTGGGCACCACTGTCACATTCCGGTATCTGCGATTGCTGTTTTTGCCGTCCTGACGATGACAGCTGACTGACATATGTATCAGCTGCGGGCTTCGCGCGTCTCGTAGAGTCGTACACCTCCTGAGGAGGTACGGCTTTACTCGACAGTCACGGTTGTCGTGTGTGTGTGTCGTTTTCCATTTCGTCTATGCTGCCTTTTGTTAGTCGATAGTCGTACCATGAATGATCGAGAGGCCTCTTCCCTTCGGACAACGAAGAGCCAAGGGCAAGGCACGCAAAGACGAGCCACAAACATCCCTCACAAGTGATCTCACATATCCTCTCGCCCCCTCCACAGCGCTCAGCGGCCGCGGCCTCCTCTCCGCCGCCGCCGCCGCGGCTTCCACTACCACCGCTGCCGCGCCCACCCTCAGGCTCGGCCCCGCCGTGACGCCGAACCGAATCCTCTCCTCCTTGAGCTCCGCGAGAAGCCTGTACATCCCCTCCTTGTGCAACGGCGCTGGCTTCTCATTGCCCCGGCGCCCACGCCTCGACCTTCTTGGGCAGCAGCGGGTTCGACAGGTCCTGTCCGTGGCCTAGGCTGCCGTGGCGGCCCTCGCCCCAGGTAAAGACAGCGCCGTCGGCGGTGATGGCGAGGCTATGCTGCCACCCAGCCGCTACGGCGACGACGCGCTGGCCAGCCAACGCCTCGACCTTCTTCGGCAGCAGCTGGTGCTGCTCGTCGCCATGGCCCAGCTTGCCACAGGCTCCACTGCCCCAGCTCCACACTGCGCCGTCGGCGGCGAGGGCGAGGCTGTGGAAGCCTCCAGCCGACACAGCGACGACGCGCTGGCCAGCAAAGGCCTCGACCTTCTTGGGCAGCAGCTGGATATGCTGGTCGCCGTGGCCCAGGCTGCCATCGAATCCCCGGCCCCAGCTCCAGACGGCACCGTCGGCGGCGAGGGCGAGGCAGTGGCTGCTTGCCGACACAGCGATGACGCGCTGGCCAGCAAAGGCCTCGACGTTCTTGGGCAGCAGCTGGTTCTGCCTGTCGCCGTGGCCCAGCTGGCCTGAGGCTCCCCGGCCCCAGCTCCAGATGGCGCCGTCGGCGGTGATGGCGAGGCTGTAGCTGCCTCCAGCCGACACAGCGACGAAGCGCTGGTCGGCGAAGGCCTCGACCATCTTGGGCAGCAGCTGGGCCTGCTGGTCGCCGTGGCCCAACCTGCCTTGGCTTCCGTAGCCCCAGCTCCAGACGGAGCAGTCAGCGGTGAGGGCGAGGCTGTGTTCGCCTCCTGCCGACACAGCGACGACGCGCCGCCCAGCTAAGGCCTCGACCTTCTTCGGCTGCCACTCGACCTGCGTGTTGCCGTGGCCCAGCTTGCCGTATTCTCCATCGCCCCAGCTCCAGACGCCACCGGCGGTGTGGGCAAGGCAGTGGGCATCTCCCACCGCCACGCTCACGACGCGCTCACCGCCCAGCGGGGAGGGGAGGCGGGTCGGCGTGTTGAGCCGCGTCACACCCTCGCCGTGGCCGAGTAGCCCTGGGTTGAAGGACGGCGCTAAGCCGCACGACGAGAGCCGCCCCTCGCCGTCAATGAAGAGGCTGTGCAGAAGGCCTGCTGCCGCCCTCGCCGGCGGGTTGGACTCGCACAGCAGCGCAGCGAAGCACAGCCACCGCAGGGGGCAGCCCTCACCCTCTGGCAGCGCCGGCAGCTCGAAGCCGCGCTCTTGCGCCCACAAGCGGATGGCCTCCAGCGCAAGCGAGGCGTGGAAGAGCAGCGAGACGGCCGCGACGCGAGCGATGTCGGCGGGGTCGCAGCGAGAGATGGCGCGCAGGAGGAGCTCCGTGGGGAGGTCGAGGAGGCGGGCGGGCGGCGGCGTGTCTGGCGAGGGGGCGGCGGTGGAGGCGGAGGCGAGGCGGCGCGAGCGGCGGCGCGGCGGGGTGGACATCTCGGGAAAAGAATTCTTGAACGCAAGCGTCTCTCACAGCACACTGACACGACAAGGGCGCGGACTGGCGCGTACTGGCACACTCACCGGCTCACCGCCGGAGCCGCCTAAGCGACTCCGTTAAGAACGGCAATGCATTCCGCACCGTGCACAATGCCGCTCTCCCCGCACGCTAGCTCGTTCACCGTCTGCCACGCCACGGCGGTGTGGAGGACGACAGACAAGCGCTGCATCTGCAGCCCGTGCCAGTTCTTGGTGGTCCATGTGACCTCGTCCAGGTGCTGACACAGCACACTCCTCTCCTTAAAATCCCTGTGTGGTGGCGGCGTGCCGTGGTCCTCCCATCCCTCCCTTGGGTTGTCTGTTTTCTTTCTTTATTTCTTGGGCACAGGACTGGCGCGCACTGAGGAAAATAATAGCACGAAAATAGCCCAAACGAGGGATGGAAAGAAAAGAAAGAAAACGGACAACCCAAGGGATGGGAGGACACGGCCGTATAACTTCAATTTTTTATTCAGCCGCGTGTGCCCGCCGGCCAAAAAATGGGCTGCACTCCCAGCAAGGTGGTGGCCGCCGAGCCGCCGCCGCGCGATGGCCTGCCGGGACCGACTGGCGCACCGCGAAACACGTCGTTCGCGGCTCACGGCCGCTGGCCGGATCGCTTTGCACATGAGAGAGCCAAGATTTGCATTGTCGGTGCTGGCGCATGCGGACTGCTCATGGCACGGAAGCTGCAGAAAATGGGCTACCAGCACGTGCACGTGTACGAGCAGGCCGGCCGCGTGGGCGGCTACGCAACCACAATCGAGGTGGACGGACGCTACTTCGACGTCGCCACCAAGTACATTCCGACCGCGACCGCGCACGGCAAGGGCGCAATCCCGCCCTTTCAGGAGATCATGGACGAGTACCAAGCGAAGCACGGGTTTACGTACGAGAAAACGCCAGGCATCGGGTTCTACTCGTCCGAGGAGAAGGCCCCCTTGACGCTCCCGCCTCAGCTCGAGAAATTCTCCCCGTTGCAGATCGTGCAAGAGCTACTTTCGTACTTGCCGTTTTGAGTATTTGCGGCCCGGACCGCGACCGAGTATGTTCCCGGAGGGGCGCCAAAAAGCGGTTAGTGGTGCACTAACCCCGAGAAACCCTTCGGGTCACTCCTCATCGCAAACCGAAACCCTGTCAGCAGTCCTCCTCCGGGAATGTACGTAAGAGCCGTGTGTGTATCGCGCGCCTTGCGGGGGGGGCGCGGAAAAGAGGAACCTCTTAGCGCCATCGCCACGGTGCTGCAAGCAGCGCCTGGCACTAGCCACGGAAATTAGAAAACACGGTGGCGTATCTTGGGCTTACTCACGGTGGGCAAGTAGAGGACAAGTACATCTGTACACACCATGGGAGCGGAGCTGCTCTTAGTCCTAGAAGATGTAGGATTGCGAGCGTGGGTGCTAGCAATCGCACAGAGATGCTACGATTGCGAGGAGTGCTGCTCACAATCCTTCGACTTCTAGGATTGAGAGCGAGGCTGCTCTCAATCCTTCCGGTCTAGAAAAGAAGGTTCACCTCCAGAGAGCCGACTCGGCGGCAGACTCTGGCATCGCCCTCGCGGACCGCAGCTTACCTCTTACCTAAAATCCTTAGGGGGGCGGCTCTGGCCTGAGTGCCGGCCGGAGCTAAGAAACCACGGCGTGGGGTGGATGAGGGCTGTGGAAAGGCTTAGAAACGGCGGCGTGCCGCCGAATCCTGTTTTCTTAATGCCCGCAACCCACTGTAGCCCGCCGATCGGCACCCTTCCCTGGCGAGGTACTCCCACGCCTCTCGGGGTTTTTGTCTGGCCGAGTCAACCCGAGAGTGCTGGGGCGAGCCTCGGCGAGACTGCGTCAGCTGTTCCCACAGCAGGCTGGAAGTACCTCGCCAGAGACCCTTCCCTCCCACCACGGTCCCCGCACGCTTTGCATGTACGAGGACGTTGACCTGCTCGATCCCGAGTTCACGGACGCGGACCTGCTCAACGACGCCGGTGGCAAGCGTGGGCGGCAGAGCGGCGCCGGCGCGGATGGTGCGATGGAGCCGGCGGGCCTCTCCTGGGCGCTGGAGGCTGTTCCACCTGGGCTTGCGCGCGCGGAGCGCGCCAAGAAGTTTGGCGTCGAAAAGGCGGCAAATCCGCTGGACGCCAGAGCGTCGGCGGCGGGCGGTGTGGGCAAGACGGAGGCGGGGCTGTGGGAGAAGCGGCGCGACGCGGAGGCCGGAATTCCTGCACCCTTTGGCCCGGGCTCCGTCTTTTGTGTTCAGCTGCATTCCCAGCCGTCGCCCCAGCCGCCGCCCCATCCTCCGCCGCCTCCTCCCGCGCTGCCTGCCGCGGATCCTTCCGTGGCGTGGTGTGCAGCCGGCGAGCGTGGGTCTTTGAGCAAGGAGTCTTCGAGTGAGGAGCCGTGCTCATCTGATGCCTCAAGGCGTCCTCGCCGAACAGGAGCCGGTCTCGGATCCGCCGCCCAACCGGCGGCCACCTCCTCGGCTCATCTCTGCTGGGGCGCACAGCTGGCCGGCACCGAGCGCTGTCCAATGGTGACGCCAAAGTCGCCCGCCTTTCGCGACCGCTTCTGCGCCGCGTGCCGGGAGGGGCCCATCATCGTGCCCTGCTCCCGCATCCGCGTCTTGGACGGCTCGCTGCCTGCTCCGAGCAACTCGCGCGCCGAGGGCATGTGGAATGCCCAAAAGACAAAGCCGCCGTTCTGGCCCGCGCATCGCGTCGTCAACCAGACGGCGGACACCTTTGGCCTCAGGCTCATCATCCTGCGCGACGAGACGTCGGACCCGCTCCACGGCCTCGCCCCGCTTCCCGCCGAATTTGGCTCCGCGATTGCGTTTCTCGTCCGGAGGACACTCACCCCCGTCCCGATGCCTGGCATGCCCACGCAGCTCGTCCAAGCGCTGCGGGGCACGGGCCAGGGTGGCACGCTCGCACGCAGCGCCGCCCCTTCGAGATTGCTGCTGCGCGCCGGCTCGAGTGGGGACGGGTCCACCGTCGCGCTGGTGCCACCCTGCCTGCCGCCCCTGGAGGAGGCGCTCGTCCTGCCGCTTGGTCCTGCACCAGCCGCTGCCGCCGCCGCGTCTGCCCAGCCGCTGAGATGGCGCTTTGGTGAGCTGGTGGACGCGGTGGCTGCCGACGCAAGTGCCGCGGAGCTGATGCAGCTGCTGGTGACGCCTCCAACTTCGCCGCCCGCGCCGCCGGCGTCGCCGTCCACGACAGAGGGCGTCGCGGCGGCTTGGTCGGCCTCTTTCGCCCGTGACGCGATCTCGCTTGGATTCGGCGGGGCGGTGGCAGCCTTTGCCGTGTACATGGGTAGCGAGCACGCCATCACGAAGGCGAACGTGCTCGCGGTCGCGGGTGTGCCGACATTCCTCGCGTCGGCGCTCAGCCTCTGCCTCTTCCTGGCCCCCACGCACGGTGGAGAGCCGACCTTCGGCGCCTTTCAGACGCGCATCTTCTCGCTCGTCGCGTGCGCCTGGGCGTACCGCGCCTACTCGCGGGTCGCCAGCGCACGCCCCGTCTCCGACCCGTTCGTCGAGCCCGCGCTCGTCGCCGAGGTGGGCGGCCCGGTCCTGTGCTCGCTCCTCACCACCGTCGCATTGCTCCTCGCGGCGGGAGGCGTCTGCACCACGCGTGCGGTCGCTCGCGGTCTGCTGGCCGTCGCGGGCAGCGGCATGCTGCTGCTCTCGTCTGCCATCTGGGTCGTGTCGGGCGGAAGCGCGCGCTCGTACCTCCCGCTGCAGTGCAACTCGTACCCGGTGGCGCTCGTCTCCATCAGCTTCTTCTTCTACGCCGCTTGGTGGCTCACACCGGAGAACTGCAGGCGACTGCAGGCGGCGCTGCAGGGCGGGGTTGGGCGGGTGCAGCCCGCGCGCGTGACGTCGATAGGGCATGTCTGACTGCAGCACACACACACAAGCCCGCTTTTATTTTCTGACTTTTTTGATCACGAATTAGCTGTACATTGGCCAAAGTACAGGTTTCGCGACCCGGGCGCGGGCCACCGTCACCGCAAATTTTGATCAGCAAATTTCGAGGGGCGGCCGCAAATTTTGAGGTAGATTTTGATTGTGCAAAAAACGTGTCCGTCTTGGGGGGCACAGGATAGAGCATATAGGCGGCGCGAACACCCAGGTGCGCAGGGACATCGCGACTCTCTGCCCGCTCGCTCGACCCTTTTGCCGCGAGAGGGCGCCGGCCGCGTGTAAGAGGTGGCTGGCGCCCTGAGGCGGCAAATGGTGGCACGTGGGGAGTGCGGAGAACGCTACTGGCGGCGTGACAGGGCCTCTCTCCGCTGCGCGTGTGCCGCCCATCGGCACGCGGGTGCGCAGACATCGCGACTCTGCCCGCTCGCTCGACCCTTTTGCCGCGAGAGGGCGCCGGCCGCGTGTAAGAGGTGGCTGGCGCCCTTTGAGGCGGCATTTGGTGGGGTCAGCGTGCGGGGCTGAGTCTTACTCGTCGCCGCTGGGGCCAGATCCCAGCGCAGAACTCTGCAACGCTGGCATACAAACACAAGAAGACTAACCCTAACCCTAACCCTAACCCTAACCCTAACCCTAGGTCAGCGTGCGGGGCTGAGTCTTAGTCGTCGGCGCTGTGGGGCCAGATCCCAGCGCAGAACCCTGCAACGCTGGCATATACAGACACAACAAGACTAACCCTGACCCTAACCCTAACCCTAACCCTAACCCTAGCCCTCTAACCCTAATAACCCTAACCTATAACCCACCCCCCAACTCCACACCGCAAATTTGAAAGATCTTGATGAAAATCAGGCCCGACTGCAAATTTCTTCAAAATTTTCGCAGGCGCTCTCCGCGACTGCAGATTTTGAAATAAATTCGACAAAATTGGTACCTGGCCCAAGCTGTACTGACCGACAATCACCACTGTGTGTGAGTTACTGAGTTTCGAACTTCGGCTTTCGCCTCTAAATTCTTTTTCGTCGCGCACGACACTACTCACTATAGGCACGGGACTCGGGACTGGCGCGCACTGGCACTTTTTAGTTGTGAAACCCGGCGAGAAATTCTTTTCGTCGCACGACACTGGGCATCGCAGGAGTCGCTTAGGCGGCTCCCGTGGTGTACCAAAGGACGACATGAGCAATAACCAAACCGCCATAGGTTTCGTGCGCAGGGATCCCTAGTTAAAATGCGGCGGCAAGAGCACAACCGGGTCCAACCAAAGAGAGATTTTCTTTTCTTGTCGGAGAACGGACGTACGTAAAGAATTTTTCTTGAGTCGTGAGAGAGAGAAAACAGAGAGGTTTTAGCAATACCAAAACATCATTTGGTTGTTTTGAGAGAGAGATTTTAGAGATTTTTGAAAATCAAACAAGAAATCACGACTCTCGCAGTGATTACATTTGGGCTCGGCAGCTTGTTAGCCCTCAGCCGAAGCTTCTTGTTTTGAAAACAGACAAACAAACTAGAGCCCAACCTAGAAATAATTTGTTGAAAACAGCTCCGAGTAGAGGGAGGGGGCGGTCTGCTTCTACGGGAAACCCGGAGCGCGGGGCTATGTTGTGCGAGGCGTGAACCGCGCCATTCGCTCTCACCTGGCAACCCTGTCTGCACGTCTCGCGCGCGCGTGAACAGGGCTCCAGGCCCCAAATGACGTGTGAGTGTTAGAGTTGTTTGGTATTGCATAAAGGTATTGCTAAAAAATCTCTCTCAAAGGCGCGAGACACACCAAGCAACTCAAACAAAAAACAACATACATCATTTGTCTATCCAGAAAGAGAGAGAGAGAGAGATTTTGAGAGAGAGATTTAGCAGAAAGAAAGAAAGAAAACAGAGATTTAGCAATAAATAAATAAATAAATACAACGTACACGCCAAACGAGGGGTGGGAGAAGGAGATTTAGCAACACCATTCCTAAAACTGACGGGCCAATTTTTTTTTCCCTGCCCGTCGTGAACCACACGCCGTTCCCACATGAACGATGGACTCCCGCAAGCGAAAGCCCCCCGACTGGGGTGGCTTTGAGCGGGAGGCAAGAGCGCAGGCATGCTGGGGCCAGATTCTCGGCGATGCGACCGGCTGTCCGCCTGTAGAGGCGTCGTCCAGAAAGCTCTTCAAACAGCGCTTCTGTGATTTGTGCCGAAACGGCGGCCTGACGGTTCCCGCGGCTCGCCTTCGCATAGTCGGCAACGGCTCGTCGGCGGTCGCGAACGACAAGTCCGGTGGTGCATGGAACATGAGGCGCGACACGTCCCTCTGGCCCGAGCACCGCGTAATCAACCAAAATGCAGTGCCAAAGATGGTGCTGCTCCGCAGAGGCTCTCTCGAGGAGCTGCCGGGCCTCCTCCCCTACCCGTGTGCGCCGTCCGAGGTGGTGCGACTCCTGGTGGGCGCCCAAACCCTCCGGCCAGCTGCCGTCCCCGCGCTGGCGTCCCCGCCGTCGACGTCACCACGCGGTGATGGCGGTGGCGGTGAGGGCGGGGGAGGAGAGGGAGGAGGAGGAGAGGGGGGAGGAGGAGAGGGGGGAGGGGGCGAAGGCGTCCTCAATATCTCGTCAGGCTCCAGCTCGTCGACCGAGTCGCAGGCCCACAGCCGCGGAGAGACGCCGCCGAGCACAGTGGCCCCCCTCGCGCCCTGGAGCGACTTGTGGGAGGTCACCAGCGGGTCGACGGTGGATGGCATGTCCTGGACAGGCGCCATCGCATATGCCAGTGCCAGCGCTGGTGGCAGCACCAGCACCAGCACCAGCAGCACCAGCAGCAACGGCAGCAACGGCAGCAGCAGCAGCAGCAGCAGCAGCAGCACCGGCAGCAGCACCGGCAGCAGCATCGGCAGCAGCAACACCGGTAGCGGCAGCAACAACAGCGGCAGCGGCAACAACAACAGCGGCAGCAGCAGCGGCAGCAGCAGCAGCGGCACCATCAGCGGCAGCGGCAGCACCATCAGCAGCAGCAGCTGCACCGGCAGCAGCAGCACCGGCAGCAACACCTTCTGTCCAGGGGGAGGAGCAGGAGCGGAGGAGCCAAGCGGGGTCTTGCACGGAGCGGAGGGGTACTTCGAAGACGAAGGCTTTGTTGACGAGCTCTTCACGGTCGAGCAAGTCGAGCAGTTCTTCTCGCCGCCCGCCTCGCCACCTGACCTGCTGCCGCAGCGCGGCGCGCCTCTTCCCTCGAAATTCTGGCACTACGCGCTGCCAGTGCTATGCTACGGCCACGATCTTCCTGGTATGCTCCGCGCGCTGACTACACGGTGGCACGGGGAACCCGAAGGGCCGCTGGCACTAGCCGGGCCGCTGGCGCTTGCAATGCCCATTATGTTCATTTGGGTCTCAATGATTGCCTGTAACCTCCTTGTCTTAGGACCGCTGACAAACAAACCACAGCCGCTGTCCATTCAGCTTGCGGGTATGGCTATGATCGTCTACCAATGCATTGTTGCTCTTTCTCGTTTTCAACTCACCAGTCAATCGGCCACAATCGAGGAGCTGGCCAGTTGGGGAAAACCGGCTCTTGACGCCGTCGTGGGCGTCGCGCTTCAAAGCGCTGCCAGCCTCGGCCAGATCGCACCTTGGACTTGCGTCCGCGCGCGCATTGGTTTGATGGGTGCTACGGGGGTATTCTGCAGCACAGTCCTGTGGTTCTGGACAGATGGCCGCGCCACTGCATATCCACCGGGCCCATCGACGTTTGGAATTTCCCTCTCAGTAGGGTGCTGCGGCCTGGGCCTCGTCCCGCTTACCAGCCCCAGCATGAGGCTTTGGCTTGGCAAGCCGTGGATCAAGCAAACGGCGGCGGCGCCGGCGCTGACCGCTGTTGTAGACCCCTTTACGGGTAGCCGGATGTTAGGAGGAGGAGGAGTAGGGCATCTAGTAGCGTAGGCACTCGTACTCGAGCGTAGGTGCTCGTAGGTCGTAGCGTAGGAGGGAGCGATGCCTCAGAGTGGTGTGCGGGCCGCGTGGCCCGTGTGCCGGTCCGGCGAGAGGTGGGTAGCAGGAGTTAGGTACATTAGAACAGGAGTTCGGTAAGAGGAAAAGGGCTCCCTAACTCAAGCTACCTTACCTTAAGTTCGGTACCTTACGGTAAAAGCACGTACACAGTGGGTGAGGGCGAGGCTGCCCAGGGCCGAGAGGTGGTAGGGAAACATCTCGTTGCAAATGAAGGAGAGCCGCTCGTCGAGTAGGTACGTGGCCACACCGAAAGCCGAGGCAATCGACAGAAGGAACCCGGCCACCACCATGCACTTCCAGCGAAGGGGGCGCGGCATGGTGGCGGTTACCGCCCCGATTGCCCCAACTAATACGGTCCCGGGCAAACGAAAGATGTCCACGCTCTCCTTGGCGCGCAGAAGATCGTCCGCGGGGACGAGCAACAGTAGCGCCGTCAGCGGAAGAGGGTGAAGCGGGATCACGAACGCCCACGCGCGAGCCAATTCGTCGCCGCAGAGCAGCGCGTTGGACACGGAGAAGGCGGCCAAGCTGAGGCACACCGCGCCAAAGAAGACGGGGAAGATGGACGCCATCTCGCTTTGGTGCGCGGACAATGCGGCTCCGGCGGCGCCGACCGCGCCGAACACGAGGCTGAGCGAGAGGACGGGCGGCTCCATCCCCGGCCCCCTCGCGAGGAAGCCGACGACCGTGCCGTACCGCGGCGCTGGCGGCTCGGG
>NW_005201091.1:18919-56785 GCF_000372725.1 Emiliania huxleyi CCMP1516 | reverse complement strand
TGCAGCATGCCCATGTCAACATCGGTTGTGCGAGCAGGTAGCCCAAGAGCAGCATTGATGCGTTCGAAACAACTGTTGTCACGCGAAGTGACGTCCACTGTAATAGTGTCGCTCTCATCGTGGGCAAACGGCTGCATACCTTGGAGGTAAATCTCCAACTGCATCTTCTTGTAATTCTCAAAGCTGTACTCACCATACTTCTCACGAAAACACACGCCGCCTCCGACAGACGCGGGCTGCGGTCCATTCCAGTAGTCCTCGAGAGTCTGTCCCTTTGTCTTCAAGTAAGCCTCAGCTCGCTTCTCCACCCCCTGGACGATGATGTCAAGATCGCATTCAAGCTTGAGGAAGACAAGACCATGCTCGCCAAGCCGCTCTCGGAAGAAGTCACGCACTTCACGACGATATATGACATGAGAGATCGCGAGGTCGCAGAAGTGCTGGATAGGCGCGGGAGAAGGAGGGAGGGCAGAAGTGGCTGGAGGGGAGCGGGAGAAGGGGGGAGGGCGACTAGGAGGGCGAGCCAGCTCACCGCTCCGGGGGGCAACAGGTGCAGCGGCACCGGGAAAGCGACCTATGGGACATGTGGCTCGGACATGTCGTGTGGACGTGTCCCGGCCATGTGTGGCGGGGTGGCGAGCGGCACAAAACCGGCATCGGCATCGCCGGCATCGGCACGGCCAGCGCCACCGGCAGAGAATGCACGGACGCCGGCATCCCCGGCGGCATCGCCGCCGCCGCCGCCCCCGCCGCCGCCGCCGGTGGTGGTGGTGGTTGTTGTGGTGGTGGGGCGAAGGGGGGGGGGAAGGGGGTTGATTCGCGGATCCAGCGGGCCCGCGCAATCAGGGCGGCGACCGCCGCCTGGTGGAGAACGAATTGTTCGTGGCTGGGAGAGAGAGCGCGCGCCCCGAGGAAGGGAGGGGGGGGGGCTGGCTGGTGGCGCGCCGACGAGGCTCGTCGAACCTACGGTGAGGTGAGGCGTCTCAACACACACACAAGGTGGTGGGGCAAGGGGCAGGAAGCCCTCGCAGCTCCACACCCAGACAGGCGGGAGCTGGCCCGGCATTCAGAGTGCAAGGCCCGGTGCACATGAACATGAGGAGACCCCCCCGCTCCCAGACACCCTCCCAGACACCCTCCCGCCCACCCACATCCCGTCGAATCTCGTCGAACCTTGCGCGGCGGCCCGCCCTCGCGTGCGCGGAGGTGCCCCGCCCCTGCGGCCACGCTCGCAGCAGCCGGCTTGCTTGGGGGGCTGCCGGCTGCTTTGCCGGGCGGTGCAGTCTCCAGGCCGGCGATGCTAACCTAGTAGGGTACTCGAGAGGCGCGCTCAGTAGCCCCTGGCGTCCGTTATTCGATCCGTGATATAGGGCGATAGGGCGCGTGAAGGCAGCATTCCAGCCGATCCCGCATCTAGGGAGAGGCGGGCCAGCGTGGACGCCGCGCACACGTCGGCAGCGCGGGCGGAGAAGGCGGCGGCGGCAGAAGGCGCGGGGTGAGCCCGTTCCTCGGAGAGCCGTGCCGCTGTGGCGGCCGAGGGCGGACCCGCCTCCAGCCCCGCCTCCAGCCCCGCCTCCAGCCCCGCCTCCAGCCCCGCCTCCGGCCCCGCCGGCCCCGCCGGCCCCCCAGGTCCCTCCGGCCCCATGCGCCCCGTGGGCGCCGCGACCCTCACCTCCGCCGCCGCCGCCCCGGTGCAACCCCGAGAGTCAGAACCCCGAGAGTCAGGTGAAGAAGCGTGCGCCGTCGGATCGACGGCTCCCGACTCGTCGCAAGGCTCGTCCGACGGCGATCCGTCCGACGGCGATCCGAGCGCAGAGGAGGTGGAGGTGTGAGGCAGAGCGGGGGGGAGGGGTGACGTCGACGGCGGGGACGCCAGCGCGGGGACGGCAGCTGGCCGGAGGGTTTGGGCGCCCACCAGGAGTCGCACCACCTCGGACGGCGCACACGGGTAGGGGAGGAGGCCCGGCAGCTCCTCGAGAGAGCCTCTGCGGAGCAGCACCATCTTTGGCACTGCATTTTGGTTGATTACGCGGTGCTCGGGCCAGAGGGACGTGTCGCGCCTCATGTTCCATGCACCACCGGACTTGTCGTTCGAGACCGCCGACGAGCCGTTGCCGACTATGCGAAGGCGAGCCGCGGGAACCGTCAGGCCGCCGTTTCGGCACAAATCACAGAAGCGCTGCTTGAAGAGCTTTCTGGACGACGCCTCTACAGGCGGACAGCCGGTCGCATCGCCGAGAATCTGGCCCCAGCATGCCTGCGCTCTTGCCTCCCGCTCAAAGCCACCCCAGTCGGGGGGCTTTCGCTTGCGGGAGTCCATCGTTCATGTGGGAACGGCGTGTGGTTCACGACGGGCAGGGAAAAAAAAGGCATTTTTTCGGTAAAATTACACTGTGAAAAAGACAGAAAAAGAGAGAAAAAACGCGCGCGCAGCGCGCGTAGGCGGCGCGCAGCGCCGCCGCAGGCGGCGGACAGCAGGTGCGCAAAATTAAACGCCATTTTCGGTTCCGCGGTTTTGCCACTAACATCAAATGTCGCAGGCCCCAAATGACGTGTAAGTGTTAGAGTTGAGTTGTGGTGGTGGTGGTGTGTGTGTGTGTGTGTGTGTGTGTGTGTGTGTGTGTGTGAGAGATTTTTAGTGTTCCAATGTGTGTGTGTGTGCGGGGGGGGGGGGGCGTCGGAGTGGGAGTCATAGGGCTGCTTTTGTGGGGCAACTTTCTGCCCATTTTTTTAGCTAGCCTTCGTTGTTAATGAAACAAGCGAAGGGACACACACCACACAAACGCACCGCACCGCACCCCCCACCTCACAGCCCAAGGTGCAAATTTTCTCACGGCGTGCACGAGAGAACAAGAGAAGCACACGATTTTGCGATGGCCGAGCCCACCGTCGGCGTCTGCTGGACGCGCAACATGGTCACCTTCGCGCTCGACAAGCCCGGCTTCGGCCTCGTCCCTCACGAGTGGGGCGAGCTCCACACGTCGGTCGCGACGCTGCTGCTCTCGGGCGCGCGCGTGCACAGCCTCGCCTCTGTGCTGCCGCCGCGCCCTCGGCCATTGCTCGCGCCGCCCCCCTCGGCCGTCCGGCCCCGCGCGCCCGCCACCCCGCACGCGCGCTGCTGCCGGCGCAGCTCTGCAAGCGCCGAGCACGCGGCATGACCCGCCCGCGCGACCCGCCCGCCGCTCCGCACCACCTCGCCGCGCACCGACGCGCCCTTCCGCGGTGTGCGGTGCAGGCGAGGTTGGCGTGGGCAGCTGCGTCTTCACCGAGGCGCCGCGCCACGTCGTCGACCGGGCGATGCGCCTCTGGACGGCGAAGCGGCCGGGGCTGCAGGCCGCGCACAGCGCGCCGCACTACGGCGTGGAGGGAGTGCCGTCGGGCTCGCTCTTCGACTTCGTGCTGCCGACG
Organism: Emiliania huxleyi CCMP1516; assembly: GCF_000372725.1. Lineage (NCBI taxonomy): Eukaryota > Haptophyta > Isochrysidales > Noelaerhabdaceae > Emiliania > Emiliania huxleyi. The sequence continues at coordinate 53,377 of NW_005201091.1, read as the reverse complement.
TCGGACGCGCGGTCGCTGCTCGCGGGCGCCGCAGAGGCCATCGGGGAGGGCGGCCAAGTGTCCGCCATGCTGACGAAACTCGAGTCTGCCAACTTTCGAAACAAGTCCTCCCCCCGCCCTTGTCGCCACAAACCGCGCCCCTCTCGGCCTGTCAGCGGGGCGTCTCTTCACCCCCCCCCCCCCCCCCTCCCTCCTGTGAACAGGTCCTCCCTCGCCACCAAGCTCCTCTCCCGCACGGGGCGCCTCGCCAACCTCGCCGCCGCGCCCTTCAACGTGACCCCTCTTCTAAAAAAATAGAGCAGACATCTCCAGGAGAGATGGGCGACGCACGAACACAGAGGGACAGTGCGCACCCCGCCCCGCTCGCAGGGCGTGCAGCACACAGCAACACAAGGCATATCTACGCTGTGCGCCTCCTCGTGACCCCTCTTCCTCGGCCTTAATTAATGAACCGAATTCTTTGCCGAGTTGTTTTGTTTAAATTATTTGCCTCATTGATACCCCAACTATGGTTACCTGATTAGGTGACCCTCTTCCTCGACGACGACACCTTCTTCTGCCCGCCCCCCCTCCCCTACACCGCCACCCGCGCCGCCGCCTTCGAAGCCGCGCGCCTCCGAAGCCGCCACGCCGCCGGCAGCCGAGATCCAGCCGAGATCCAGCCGAGATCCAGCCGAGATCCAGCCGAGATACAGCCGAGATACAGCCGAGATACAGCCTCGAGATCCAGCCGAGATCCAGCCCACCGGCGGCGAGATCGGCCCGAGATCGGCCCGAGATCGGCTCGAGATCACGCGGAGATTGCGTCGAGTTTAGGTATCGAGCCTGCCTCCGGCCGCGGCGGCAAGGTGCAGCCGCGGTGTACGAAGCGCTGCCAGCGCGCCTACCAGGTACACACGCACACACACACACACACACACACACACGCACGCACGCACGCACGCACGCACACACGCACGCACACACACACACACACACACACACACACACACACACACACACACACACAGACACGCACACACACGCACACACACACACACACACACACACACACACACACACACACACACACACACACACACACACACACACCTTACCTTGAATGCCGTGCGGCTCCTGTCGTCTAGCCTGGCCCTCGCCCCACAATATCGTGTGTGTGTGGAGGAGCGTAGTACCTCACCTCACCGTACCTTACACCCCTCACCTCACCTTGCGCCCACCAGGCCGAGTTCGAGCGCCGCATGACTCGCCTTGACTCGGAGCCTGTGCGAGGGAAAGGCCTTTCCTAGACACTTCCTAGACACTTCCTAGACACTTCCTAGACACTTCCTAGACACTTCCTAGACACTTCCTAGACACTTCCTAGACACTTCCTAGACACTTCCTAGACTCGGAGCCTGTGCGAGGGAAAGGCCTCTCCTAGACACTTCCTAGACACTTCCTAGACACTTCCTAGACACTTCCTAGACACTTCCTAGACACTTCCTAGACACTTCCTAGACACTTCCTACACACTTCCTAGACACTTCCTAGACACTTCCTAGACGACTCGGAGCCTGTGCGAGGGAAAGGCCTCCCCTAGACACTTCCTAGACACTTCCTAGACACTTCCTAGACACTTCCTAGACACTTCCTACACACTTCCTAGACACTTCCTAGACACTTCCTAGACGACTCGGAGCCTGTGCGAGGGAAAGGCCTCTCCTAGACACTTCCCACACACTTCCTAGACACTTCCTAGACACTTCCTAGACACTTCCTAGACACTTCCTAGACACTTCCTAGACACTTCCTAGACACTCCCTAGACACTTCCTAGACACTCCCTAGACACTCCCTAGACACTCCCTAGACACTTCCTAGACACTTCCTAGACACTCCCTAGACACCTCCTAGACACTTCCTAGACACTCCCTAGACACTTCCTAGACACTTCCTAGACACTTCCTAGACACTTCCTAGACGACTCGGAGCCTGCGAGGGAAAGGCCTCCCCTAGACACTTCCTAGACACTTCCTAGACACTTCCTAGACACTTCCTAGACACTTCCTACACACTTCCTAGACACTTCCTAGACACTTCCTAGACTCTCGGAGCCTGCGCGAGGGAAAGGCGTCGCGCCCAGCTGCTCTCCTCACCACAGTCGGCTAGTCACGCTCCAGCAATGAATGGACTAAGGAGTGACCTGCGGGGACAACAAAGGCCTCGCCGAGCTGCTCCGCGCTTCGGCGGGCGGCGGCGGGCCGCTAGCGCGAGGTGGGCGGCGGGGCGTGGCAGCTCTGTACTGAGCGCGGTGATGTCTCTCTCTCTCTCAGGCGGGCTCTGAATTCATTAACCAGCCGAATAGGCGCCGAACTAATAGCCCAATTCATGAGGTTGACCTCTCCTTTCTGCCTCGCAGGCGGGCCGCTCGGGCGAGAGGGGCCGTCGGCGCGGCGACGCTGGCGGGGGCAGTGGTGAGGCGACACACGTGATGACACCCCAGCGACACACGCGTGGCAGGCGAGATTAGCCGAGATTACCCGAGATTAGCCGAGATTACCCGCAGGCACGCCTCCCCGAGATTAACCGAGATTACCCGCAGGCACGCCTCCCCGAGATTAACCGAGATTACCCGCAGGCACGCCTCCCCACCCACCCGCCCACACCGCTCACCCACGCGCACCGGGCCTTGCACGTTTCAATGCCGTGCCACGGCTCCTGTCGTCTAGACGTGGAGTCGCGAGGGACTAGCCCGGCCCTTGCCCCGCCACCTCGTGTGTGTGGAGACGTGTTCCTCTATGCATACCTCACCTCACCTTACCGGCACGCGGCGAGATCGAGAGAGTGCAGCCGAGGAGGCGAGGGGAGATAGCGGTCGCAGAGCACACGTGGCTCTCGTGGCACGCTTGCACGGCCCGCGGCAGGCGCGGCAGTCTGGGAACCTTGTAGGAACCTTGTAGGAACCTTCTAGGAACCTTCTCGGAACCTTCTCGGAACCTTCTAGGCGCGGCTCGTCGAGCGGCAGCTGTGGAAGCGAGCGGTGGACAAGGGGTACAACGCCACCGCCGAGGCATGGAGGCAGGAGGGCGGAGTAGGCTCTTCCTCTCGGGGGGGGATTGATGAGGGGAAAATGAATTACGCCGAGGCGTGTGGAGCCAGGAGGCGCTGGCGCGCTGCCTCGCGACTGAGCCTCGCTGCGCCGCCAATCGGCACTCTTGCCTCGCCTCGGGCTGGGCTGCCGACGGCAGCCAGCTCCGCCCGCCCGCGCCGCCCCCCCTTCTCTCCGCCGCGAGATTGCCCCCGAGATCACGCTCTCCGCCGCGAGATTGCCCCCGAGATCACGCTCTCCGCCGCGAGATTGCCCCCGAGATCACGCGTGACGTCGAGTGTAGGCTGCGCCGGCTGCTTGGTCGCGTGCGAGGTCAGTCAGTGTCAGTGTGTGACACACACCTCCTAGCATGGAGGACGGGCCCACACGCACACACACGCGCTGCACACGATTGGCTCGGGAGCCGACACGAGGCGCACTGTCACCGGCCGTAGCACGAGGTGCTCCGAATTAATCACTCCACTCCTGATTCATCATCTCGTGAGGTGAATCAATCAGTATCACGGCCGTAATCACGAGGTGAATGAATCCGTCCGCTCCTCCGGCGAATCATGAGTTAAAGCGAGGTGTTAATGAATGACGTTAATGAATGACGTTAATGAATGACGTTAATGAATGGCGTTAATGAATGACGTTAATGAATGACGCTAATGAATGACGCTAATGAATGACGTTAATGAATGACGTTAATGAATGACGTTAATGAATGACGTTAATGAATGACGCTAATGAATGACGTTAATGAATGACGTTAATGAATGACGCCCGCCTGGCCCCACGTGCGAGGACGCGGTGGGCATCGCGGCGGCGCAGGGCTCCGTCGCTTGCCCCCCCTTCTCGCAGCGCGCTAGGAGCCTTCCAGGAACCTTCCAGGAACCTTCTAGGCTCCGTCGCTTGCCCTCCCTTCTCGCAGCGGGTGGGCGGCGCCGAGAGCAGCATGCGGCGGCAGGTTGCCTTTGCCCTCGGCTTCAACGGCGGAGCCATCCTCATCTCTACCGACCGACCACGCACGCCGCCGCTCTCGCCGGCGCAGCTGCGCAGCCTCTCTGGGGGCGGCGGCGGAGGCGGCGGCGGAGGCGGAGGCAGCGGCGCGGCGCGGTTCGCGTCGGACTGGGTGACGTGCCGCCCCTCTCGTGGCATCGACCAACGAAGTGATGCATGCGCACTCAGCAGCCGTGACCTAGGTGCGACGGCGTGTGCCCCTCGCGACGGAGATCGTCATCTCGGGGGCAATCTCGTGGCGGAGATCGCGACTAGGTGACGGCGTACCTCTCGTTTTGGTCGAAGGGATGGGAGGCGCAGCTGGAGAGGAACGGTGCAGTGGCGATGCTGGTAGTATAGTAGCAGCAGCAGTTAGCAGGTAGCAGTAAGGGGTTGGGGTTGGGAGGCGCAGCTGGAGAGGAACGGTGCGCGGGACTCGGCTCTGGCCACGACACGTCCACGACAGCGCCCACGACACGCCCACGACAGCGCCCACGACACGCCCACGACACGCCCACGACACGTCCACGACAGCGCCCACGACACGCCCACGACAGCGCCCACGACACGCCCACGACACGCCCACGACACGTCCACGACAGCGCCCACGACACGCCCACGACAGCGCCCACGACACGTCCACGACACGTCCACGACACGCCCACGACACGCCCACGACACGTCCACGACACGCGTCCACGACACGCCCACGACACGCCAACGACACGTCCACGACACGCCCACGACACGTCCACGACACGTCCACGACACGCCCACGACACGCCCACGACACGTCCACGACACGCGTCCACGACACGCCCACCACACGCGTCCACGACACGCCCACGACACGCCAACGACACGTCCACGACACGCCCACGACACGTCCACGACACGCCCACGACACGTCCACGACACGCCCACGACACGTCCACGACACGTCCACGACACGCCCACGACACGTCCACGACACGCGTCCACGACACGTCCGCGTCCCTTCCCCGCAGGGATTGGCTTCGCAAAGGACCAGGGCCCGCTCGGCGCCATCGCGGCGACGCAGTGCCTCAGCAAGGAGAAGACGCGGGCCAAGGCGCGAGCCGGCGGCGTGCCCGCCGAGTTCGAAGACTACTCCTCGCGCAAGGACGCGTTTGGGCGGTGGAAGATGGCGCGGAGCGTCGGCGTCGGCACGTAGCGTTCGTCTGGGACCTTGTAGGAACCTTCCGGGAACCCTCCAGGAACCTTCTAGGCGTCGGCACGCTCAACTACAACTGGTCGGTGGCGCCGCTACAGCCGGGGCTGAACCGCCGGCTCGAGCGTTTCTTCTTCGGCAAGCTCGTGCAGCCGACGGCGGTGGCGAAGGCGTTGGGCGGCGTGCCGCAGGTCGGCTACACGCACATCGTCCACCACCACCACGCGTACGACGACTTCGGCGGCCTCGCGGCGCTGCACCGCGCGTGCGCCCGCGCAAACGAGCCCGGGGTGAGCATCATGTGAGCGAGAAGCCGGTCCGGGAGGCGGCCTCTGACTGTTCGCGCGGCGTCTGTCAGAGCTGTCGGATGCTTGCGGGCTCGCGTCTGGGGAAGCGGGCGGGGAGGTGGAAGGGAGCAGGTGTTCTTGGGTGAGCGAGTGAAGGGCAAGGGGTGGGGTGTACACGCACGCCGGGACACCATCGCATGAGAGCAAAATACACCTTTTGGAGAGCTTCCCCCACGGAGACACCCAGCCGAGACCCGGGGCGAGAGGTGGATGGCGTGGCCACAGCTCCCACACACATCCGGTTACCGCGCCACACCTGCTGTATGTGCCACCGGCCCACCCTCCGTCTACTCGGCGGGGTTGCAGCTGCCTCTGGAAGGCACCGAGAGGTTCAATAGTCAAAATCAAGGTTTTGTAACGCGAGCTGTGCCACAGTGAAATGGAATTAGCCAGGCTGCCATCTGGCGCAGCTGCAGCCGTCTCACGACTCACGTAAGAGTTCCGGACTCTCCGCCGCCAAAGCCATACCACACGTCTCCGCCGCCACCGACCACCCTTGGGCCGTCCACCCTTGGGCTCTACCCCGCCGTGATGCCGAATCCTCACTTGGTTCAGCTCCGCGAGAAGCCTGAGCATCCCCTCCTTGTGCAACTGCGAACTACGCTGGCTTCTCACTGCCCCGGCGCCCACGCCTCGACCTTCTTGGGCAGCAGCTGGTTGGACAGGTCCTCTCCGTGTCCTAGGCAGCCGCTATCGCCCTTTCCCCACGCAAGGACAGCGCCGTCGGCGGTGAGGGCGACGCTATGCACGGATGCAGCCGACACAGCGACGACACGCCGCCCCGCCAAGGCCTCGACCTTCTTCGGCAGCAGCTGGTTCTGCTCGTCGCCGTGGCCTAGTCGGCCATCGCCTCCAGAGCCCCAGCTCCAGACGGCACCGTCGGCGGCGAGGGCGAGGCTGTGTTCGCCTCCAGCCGAGACAGCGACCACGCGCTGCCCTGCCAACGCCTCGACCTTCTTGGGCAGCAGCTGGCGCTGCTCGTCGCCGTGGCCCAGCCGGCCAAAGGCTCCATAGCCCCAGCTCCACACTGCGCCGTCGGCGGTGAGGGCGAGGCTGTGCCTGCTTCCAGCCAGCACAGCGATCACGCGCTGCCCTGCAAAGGCCTCGACCTTCTTCGGCAGCAGCTGGTGCTGCATGTCGCCGTGGCCCAGCTGGCCTCGCCCTCCCAAGCCCCAGCTCCAGACGCTGCCGTCGGCCGTGAGGGCGAGGCTGTGGACGCCTCCAGCCGACACAGCGACGACGTGCTGACTCGCCAAGGTCTCGACCTTCTTCGGCAGCAGCTGGTCCTGCTGGTCGCCGTGGCCCAGCTGGCGAAAGTCTCCATGGCCCCAGCTCCAAACGGCGCCGCTGCTGGTGAGGGCGAAGCTGTGGAAGCCTCCAGCCGACACAGCGACGACGTGCTGGCCCGCAAAGGCCTCGACCTGCTTGGGCAGCAGCTGTCCCTGCTCGTCGCCGTGGCCCAGCCGGCCATCGCCTCCTGCACCCCAGCTCCAGACACTGCCATCGGCGGTGAGGGCGAGGCTGTGGAATCCTCCAGCCGCCACGCTCACGGCACGCTCGCCGCCCAGCGGGGAAGGGAGCCCCGTCGGCGTATTGAGCCGCGGCACGCCCTCGCCGTGGCCAAGGAGGCCTATGTGCCAGTTCTCAGCCGCGCCGCACGACGAGAGCCGCCCCTCGCCGACGATGAAGACGCTGTGCCGAGTGCCTGCCGCAGCCCTCGCCGGCGGGTTGGACTCGCGCAGCAGCGCCGAATAGCACAGCCACCGCACGGCGCAGCTCTCGCCCTCTGGCTGCGCCGGCGGCTCGTAGCCGGCCTCTCGCAGGCGCAAGCGGATGCCCTCCAGCGCAAGCGAGGCGTGGAAGAGCAGCGAGACGGCTGCGACGCGAGCGATGTCGGCGGGGTCGCAGCGAGAGAGGGCGCGGAGGAGGAGCTCCGTGGGGAGGTCGAGGAGGTGGGCGGGCGGCGGCGTGTCTGGCGAGGGGGCGGCGGTGGAAGCGGAGGCGAGGCGGCGCGAGCGGCGGCGCGGCGGGGTGGACATCGCGAGGAAAAGAAATCGCACGATGCTTGTGTATCGCGAGAAAAAAAGAATTTTAGCACAAAACTCCCTCGCACGACACTAGGCACGGGACTGGCGCGCACTGGCACTAACACAGGTACACCATCGTGCGAGGAAAAGAATTTTACAAGCAAATTTTTTTTTGTTGTGGCTGCGTACGCCAACTCAGGGTGTGTGGCAGCCAGCTGGCTGTGTGTCTTGTGAGCCTGTTTGTGTCTGTGTGTTGCTCGTGCGTGTCGTCATCATCTGTCCCGCGTCCACCCATACCGCGTTGGTGTCCAGTCCGAGCCTGACTGGTTCATCTTTCTACATACATGCTGCGTGCTGTCCTTTGGCTTGCGTTGTTTCTTTTCTTTCTTCTGGGTGCGCTTCTAAGCTCCCCGGCCCTGGATGTGAGGCTGCCGACTGCACTCCAAGTGCTCCAAGATTATTCTGAGCTCGGAAACAAAGCAGGGCGCATGGATGTGAGGTTGATGACTGCACTCCAAGTGCTCCAAGTGCATGGCATATCGCTCTCCGGGGCCACAGACATCCCCCACACCCGCCGCCCCCGCGCGCGCCCCACCCGGCCGGGAGAAAGGGGAGTGACGGATTGGGAAGGAAAGTCGAGTATCTCGCACTCCATGTGCGAGAACGCGAGAGAAATGAAAGCCGTCCGGCCCCCAAGTCCGGCTCACGCGCCCCGACCGAGCTCACCATCTACCGCACTGAGCACTTCCGCCCCCTCGCTCCCAACCTATCCACCTCGCCGAGTGCCGAGGTGCGCGATCTCTCGGGCCGCGCCGCGCAATCTCGGGCGATCTCGCGCAATCTCGGGCGATCTCGGGGCCGCGCCGCGCTATCTCGGGCGATCTCGGAGCGTCGCTCGCGCGGCGGCACACCTGCTCAAAAAAAGGAAGGGCCCGGTTGGAGCCACGGGGCTCACGTACTCGCTCGGGGTGCCGCCTCACTCTGCGCCACTTTTGAGGCGTTGGCGAGGGCCGGTGAGGCGGCGCCCCGCGCGGCGCGTTCATCGCCCTCCACGCCGACCCCTGCGCACACCGCTCATCTTGGCCCTCCTGGGGTTACTCTCCCGCTCGCGCAGGACCCGGGCGGGTCGTCGTGGCACGATCTGACACAAGCAACGCTTGAAGGAGCGACCAACGGCTTTATATTCTGACGAGCCGCCGAGCATACCGTGGACTTGTGTTGGGTTTTTCCGGGGGTGCAAGAGTCACCAGTCGTTCGAACATTAGCGTCCAAATATTTAATCCTGTGGGGGTTGTGTCATCGTCACCACGTGCCGTGGCCCAGCTTGCCGGTTGCCCATGCGCCATGCACCGCCGCCGGGGCTCTCCACGCTCCAGCTCAGGCCTCAGCTCCGCTGGGCGCTGCTCAGACCGCTGCGCAGCTCCAGAGTTTCCAGTCCACCGGCACCGCGCCCGAGCTCCACCTCCAGACGAGAGAGAGAGAGGGCCCGCCTCCCGTCGACACATCGCGAGAAAGCGAAAAACAGCTTTCAAAAGCAGAGCACTCTATACGGTACATTCATGTCTGTCGGGCTCGGGGTTCGGACATCACAGCCAGTGAATCAGGAGACAGTGGACCATGCATCAGTCTCATCCGTCCCGAATTCGCCCCTCGCAACTCTCGCATACGTCGCAGGTGACGAGCGTCGGCGGAGGGCCGCCCAAGCCACCACCAGTGCCGGCGGCGCGAATAGGCACGTGTGCGACGCGGTAACACGGAACCTTGCACCCTTCGCCCTTCTCATCACTGCCCCGGCGCCCACGCCTCGACCTTCTTGGGCAGCAGCTGGTTCGACAGGTCCTCTCCGTGGCCTAGGCAGCCGGCCTCGCCCTTGCCCCAGGTAAAGACGGCACTGTCAGCGGTGATGGCGAGGCTATGCTGCCACGCAGCCGCTACGGACACGAAGCGCTGCCCCGCCAAGGCCTCGACCTTCTTCGGCAGCAGTTGGTTCTGCTCGTCGCCGTGGCCCAGCTTGCCGCAGTCTCCAGCGCCCCAGCTCCAGACGGCGCCGTCGGCGGTGAGGGCGAGGCTGTATTCGCCTCCAGCCGACACAGCGACGACGCGCTGCCCCGCCAAGGCCTCGACCTTCTTCGGCAGCTGCTGGTTCTGCGTGTCGCCGTGGCCCAGCTGGCCTTCGTCTCCGCTGCCCCAGCTCCAGACGGCGCGGTCGGCGGTGAGGGCGAAGCTGTGGGAGTATCCAGCCGACACGGCGATGACACTCTGGCCCGCCAAGGCTTCGACCTTCCTGGGCCGCAGCTGGCGCTGCTGGTCGCCGCGGCCCAGCTGGCCACCGTCACCAATACCCCAGCTCCAGACAGCGCCGTCGGCGGTGATGGCGAGGTTGTGGATGCCCACAGCCGACACAGCGACGACGCGCTGGCCAGCAAAGGCCTCGACCTTCTTCGGCAGCAGCTGGTTCTGCTCGTCGCCATGGCCCAACTGGCCAAAGCCTCCATCGCCCCAGCTCCAGACGGCACCGTCGGCGGCGAGGGCGATGCTGTGCATGCCTCCAGCCGACACAGCGACGACACGCTGGCCAGCAAAGGCCTCAACCTTCTTGGGCAGCAGCTGGGTCTGCTGGTCGCCGTGGCCCAGCTTGCCCCAGGCTCCACCGCCCCAGCTCCAGACACTGCCGTCGGCAGCGAGGGCCAGGCAGTGGAAATCTCCAGCCGACACGCTCACGGCACGCTCGCCGCCCAGCGGGGAAGGGAGGCGGGTCGGCGTGCTGAGCCGCGTCACACCCTCGCCGTGACCAAGGAGGCGGCCTGGGCCACCCGCGCCGCCGCACGACGAGAGCCGCCCCTCGCCGACGATGAAGACGCTGTGAATCTGGCCTGCCGCCGCCCTCGCCGGCGGGTTGGACTCGCACAGCAGCGCCGAATAGCACAGCCACCGCACGGCGCAGCCCTCACCTCTCGGCAGCGCCGGAAGCTCGAAGCCGCGCATTTGCGCCCACAAGCGGATGCCCTCCAGCGCGAGAGAGGCGTGGAAGAGCAGCGAGACGGCCGCGGCGCGAGCGATTGCGAGGGGGGCGTCGCAGCTAGAGGTGGCGCGCACGAGGACTTCCGTGGGGAGGTCGAGGAGGCGGGTGGGCGGCGGCGTGTCTGGAGAGGGGGCGGCGGTGGAGGCGGAGGCGAGGCGGCTCGAGCGGCGGCGCGGCGGGGTGGACATCGCGAGAAAAAGAAAAAAAAGGGCCCACATCTTCTTCGAGAATTCTTACACATCAGACATCACGCCAGAGCCGATGTTCAGACAACACCCGCTCAGAGCCGCGGGTCGTGGACATCGCGAGGAAAAGAATTTTACGGCGAAAGAAATCTAGCCGCTCACAAAGAAAAACTAGAGAAGAAGAATTTTAGAGGAAAAGGCGGTCGCACGACACGATTCGCGCGACAGGCGAGGCGCGGGCGACGGCTTCCTCAGCGCACAGCGGAAGCCGTCTCCGCGCTCACCCACTCCCCACCCCGACATCCCCACCACACCCCACAACCCCGCCCCTAACCCGACCCGAGCAAGAAATTCAGCAAAAGAAATTCTGCGCCCGCGTCTTTAACTCCAAACTCCGGGGCGGGGAAGTGTTTTTCTGGCTGAGCTGCCCGAGGGAGGCGGCGCATTGCGATGCCGACGACGGCGATGCCGACAGTGACGGCCGCAAGTTCGCCGCGGAGGGCGGCCGCGGCGACGGCGAGCCGACGTCGGCGACGGCGAACGCTCCATGGAGTGCGGCGGCGGCGGCGGCGAGCTCATCTAGTCTCACTGCCCCGGCGCCCACGCCTCGATCTTCTTGGGCAGCAGCTGGTTCGACAGGTCCTCTCCGTGGCCTAGGCAGCCGTCCTTTCCCTCGCCCCAGGTAAAGAAGGCGCCGTTGGCGGTGCGGGCGATGCTGTGCCCGCCTCCTGCCGACACAGCGACGGCGCGCTGGCCAGCAAAGGCCTCGATCTTCTTGGGCAGCCACTGGGCCTGCTCGTCGCCGTGGCCCAGCTTGCCGCAGTCTCCATCGCCCCAGCTACAGACGGCGCCGTCGGCGGTGATGGCGATGCTGTGGGAGATCCCCGCCGAGACAGCGACGACGCGCTGGCCAGCCAAGGCCTCGACCTTCTCGGGCAGCAACTGGCTCTGCTGGTCGCCGTGGCCCAACCGGCCTTGGCCTCCATCGCCCCAGCTCCAGACACTGCCGCCGTCGGTGAGGGCGAGGCTGTGGCTCTCGCCAGCGGACACAGCGAAGACGCGCTGGCCAGCGAAGGTCTCGATCTTCTTCGGCAGCAGCTGGTGTTGCCGGTCGCCGTGGCCCAACCGGCCAAAGGCTCCATTGCCCCAGCTCCAGACGGCGCCGTCGGCGGCGAGGGCCAGGCTGTGCATGCCTCCAGCCGACACAGCGACGACGCGCTGCCCAGCCAAGGCCTCGACCTTCTTGGGCAGCAGCTGGTCCTGATGGTCGCCGTGGCCCAGCCCGCCCCAGCTTCCCCAGCCCCAGCTCCAGACAGCTCCGTTGGCGGCGAGGGCGAGATTGTGGCTCCGTCCAGCCGACACAGCGACGACGCGCTGGCCAGTCAAGGCCTCGATCTTCGTCGGCTGCCACTGATGCTCATGGTCGCCGTGGCCCAGCGCGCCCAAGCCTCCCTGGCCCCAGCTCCAGACGCTGCCGCCGCCGGTGAGGGCCAGACAGTGGTACTCTCCAGCCGCCACGCTCACGGCGCGCTCGGCGCCCAGCGTCGACGGGAGGCGGGTCGGCGTGGTGAGCCGCGTCACCCCCTCGCCGTGGCCGAGGAGTCCTGAATAGAAGGTCGGCGCAGTCGGCGCATTGCCGCACGACGAGAGCCGCCCCTCGCCGTCGATGAAGACGCTGTGGGAGGAGCCTGCCGCCGCCCTCGCCGGCGGGTTGGACTCGCACAGCAGCGCCGAATAGCACAGCAACCGCACGGCGCAGCTCTCGCCCTCCGGCTGCGCCGGCAGCTCGAAGCCGCGCTCTTGCGCCCACAAGCGGATGGCCTCTAGCGCAAGCGAGGCGTGGAAGAGCAGCGAGACGGCCGCGACGCGAGCGATGTCGGCGGGGTCGCAGCGAGAGAGGGCGCGCACGAGGAGCTCCCTGGGGAGGTCGAGGAGGCGGGCGGGAGGCGGCGTGCTTGGCGAGGGGGCGGCGGAGGAGGCGGAGGCGAGGCGGCGCGAGCGGCGGCGCATATTCACACACTAGTGGGGGACCTGCGGCGGACCCGCCTCTGTTGTTCGGGCAGTGAGAGACGCAGGATCTGCACGCCAAAGTGGGGCCACTCCGCATTTTCATTTTGGTTTTGGGTTGTCGGAGATCATCCATCAGCACTCATAAGTCAGTCAAAGCAGTCGTGGCACGTGAGCAGAGTCGCTGCATGCAACGGCGCCGCCACACGCTCCGGACGACCGACACACCGACACACCACGCACAATGGGAGGCTATCGCGCACGATCGGCCTTCGCACCCACCGCAAACACCTCGCCGCACAGATGGGGGGAGGCATAATCCCCCACACACCGGAGCAGCGCAGACACCTTACACGTCAGCGCTCGCTCGATGTGGCCGGCGCTCTCCCCTCTCCTATCGCCTTTTCAACGGCGGCGTGCGGCCACGCGCCGCGCCGAGCCGGTCTTGGCGGGAGACCTCGGAGCCGCACGCGATGCGGGCATGCGCGATGGCTCCGTTGGCTCCGTGCCTAAGGCAGATAGATTAGGGTGTGAGCTGCGGCAGCCACCGTTTCTGTACCTCGATCACGTGCAGGCCGTCGGAGGCCGCGCTGGATGGCCCAGGGCCGGCGGCGGTGAAGGCGTCCGTCGATGAAGGGATGTCGTCGAGGGAGCCATCGTCCTCCGTGGCTGGTGCACCGGTCCAGTTGTCGGAGTTCGAGATCGCCGTCGACTTGGAGAGTTCGGCCCGTTGACGAACTCACGGAATGTGAGCGACTTGGTGCACGCTGATAGTCGAGCATCATGGCTCGCACCTCATCCTGAGCGCAAGGAACTCGCCCAGGGGCCAGCTGTTGGCGTCGCCGTTTTGATCGAGCTGCATCCACTGCATGGTTTCGCAGTCAAGCGTAAACGCCCAGGAGTTGGTGCCTGGGTGACTTGCTGATGAGAGCGCCTTCCAGGCGGGTAGTCGTGCCCCTCACCTAAGGTCATGCGGCGGCGTCAGCGGGGGGGGAGGGGCGCGAAGCGTGAACATGGAGGCAAGCAGGTGGTGGCTGCACCTGGCCAAAGCCGGCGACCTCAAAGTTGTCGTAGGTTGTGCGGGTATCGCTGAGCGTGAGAGGGACTGGATCGGCAGCAGCGCGGGCGGCAGCGGCCGGAGAGGCTGGAGAGCCGTCCGACGGAGGCCGGTCGTGCATCGGCGCGTCGGCCGTAGGGGCCGGGGGGGCGGCGGCATCCATCGCTGCGGGTCGCTGCGGGCCGACGATTGTGGACTGATCGATCGTCGGCGGGCGGTGTTCTCGTGTTCAGCTGGGACGTTCTACGTTAAAAGAGCGTCGGCGCCGACACGAGAGACTTATAAGGGTAGACACATGGAATTCCAAAAGAATTATACTGCTTGCTTGAAAAGGCGCGGGCGGCTCCCGCTTTCTTCTTTTAACGCTGTGCGGGCGCGCGTGAACGCCGGCAATGTCGTCGCAGCCCATGACCGAGGAGGAAAGAGCCGCGTTCCAGGCGGCGGCGCTCGCGCGTCTTCGCAATCCGCCGGAGAGGGTCGTCCCGGACCGGCTCTTCGTCGAGGCGGCGGTCGAGCTTCGGATCCAGGCAGCAATGACCACTCCATTCGACAACAGCACGCTCCCCCGACTCACCTCCACACGAGCCTGATCGCCCACGCTCTCTCTGCGTGCGCCTCGCCACGCCGCTGCGCCGCATCCGCCACGGCACAGACCCTTCCCCGAGCCGTCTCTGACTGTCTCCAGGAGTACGACGTGCTCCAGCGGCTGACGCAGCAGGACTACAACGAGCTGATGGACGAGGTGGTGGCCGGCACCGTCGGCCGCATGACCGACGAGCGACGCGCAGAGCTGCACGCCGGAGACCTCGAGCTCATCCAGCAGCGCGTCGGCGTGGGCGTGGATGCGTGCATTGCGAGGTATGAGCAGGCGCAGCAGCCGCTCCGCTTCGTGCGGGGCGACCGCGTGGTGTGCAACATCGGAGGCGACTGCCCGTGGGCGAGCGGCTCCATCCAGGCGAGACACACTTCCGAGACACTTCCGAGACTCTTCCGAGGCCCTTCCGACGAGACTGCCCGTTGGGCGAGCGAGCGGGCGAGGGAGGTTGAGTGGTGATTTGGTATCGGTGGAGACGGAGCATGCATCGCCGTGCAGGCAAGGAGTAGGGCCCGACCAATCCTGGGCATGAGTCACCAAGTCAGGTGTGTCGGCCCTTGCATCACAGGCCACGCACGAGGAGGACCCGGCCGACCCTACCGGCCAGACAGTGCTGCCGTACGTGGTCAAGATCGACCCGCCCGAAGGACGGCTCATTAATGAAGTTAATTCATTAGTTTCCATTCATTCATTCAGGTCAAGATCGACCCGCCCGAAGGACGGCTCATCTCTGTGCCGACGGACGAGGTGGGCGCGTGCGCCGCGCCGAGGCGCTGAATGCATGGGCGTTGAAGGGCTGGCGTTCCGTTCCTTAGGTCTACGTGTGCCGAGCCGAGGTGTGCTTTGGGCAGCGGGAGGTTCGCGCGTAGCCGAGAGGCGAGATATGGGGAGATGTTGATGAGGCGGCGCTCTGCATGGGGAGATATGGGGAGAGGAGCCGCGAGAAGCCGGGAGCGAGGAGCCGTGCTCTGCCCAGGACAGCGACCGGTTCTGCCTCGGGGAGGGGCGCCGCACACAAAGCATTCTATGACTCACGGACTCTTCAGACATGGATGGGCCATCCAGCCGCGCACTGGGTGGCCCACGTGGGCGTCGTACTGCCCGCCGCTAGCTCGTTGGCCGGTCACTAGCTAGTTAGCTACGGAGGTGAAGCACAGCCAGGCCAACGACTGGGACACCAGAGCGGTCACTCACTCGCTCGCCACTAGGATGGGCTCGAGTGGACCTCGTACTGCCTGCCGCCGCCCGCCGCCAAGCCCGTCGCCAAGCCGCGCCGCTTCGCCGCCGGCGATCGCGTCGCGTGTGCGGTGGAGGACCCGTCCGACGCGTACTCCGTCTGGGCGGCCGGGACGGTGGGGGCTGCCGCTTGCCCTGTAGACTGCACTGCACGGTATGCATGTATGGTCCGCAGTGCAGTGCACTGCACTGCACTGCACTGCGCTGCGCTGCGCTGCACTGCACTGGATGCGTACCCGCAGGGATCGGCGACGTGGTAAACCCCCCCGCCCCGTCGGCCCGGTGTCGTAGAGCTCGTTGAGTCGGTTTGGTGGTGTCTGTCAGGTTGTCGCCGTCGACGTCACTCTCGACGAGGCGAGATGTGGCGAGATATGGCGAGATATGGCGAGATATGGGGAGATATGGGGAGATATGGGGACATCGACGACGCGACGCTCGACCACCAATGATCAGCTCCAACTCACATGACCGACACGTCCTCAACGCACCACAGGCGACGCTCTCAACTATCAATCATAAATGATTCGTTTTTAGCACCACAGGCGACGCTCTCAGTTATCAATCTCAAATTATTAGTCACTAGCACCACAGGCGACGCTCTACGGCGAGCACGTGAGCGGCGGCGCCACGCACACTCTCCCGCACCGCGTCCGCCTTCCAGGGCCCTTCCGGGACCCTTCCGGGACCCTTCCCCATAGGCGGCGCCGCGCACACTCTCCCATACCGCGTACAACTTGACAGCGGCGCGGCAGTGCTGGCGCACCGCCACGAGCACCGGAAGGGACCCACTCCAATGACCGGATCAGTTCATGAAGGCGCCCTTGAGTCTAGGCGCACCGCGATGAGCACTGGCTGGTCCGCGATTTGGCGCTGCAGGCCGAATGATAGATAGATAGGAAGGCGAAACACAGCCCGACCAATGTTGGGACACCAACGCGGTATGGGTGGACGCGGGACGGGCGATGACGGTCACACAGGAGCGACACACAGAGCCACAAGACAAGACACTCAGCCAACGGGGCTGCCACAGCTTCTGAGCGAACTTCCCTAGCAGGTCGAGGGGCGTAGAATTCTTAACACACAAGCCTCTCGCACAGCACATCGGCACGACAAGAGCGCGGACCGGCGCGGACTGGCACACACACCGAGGGGCCTAGCAGCAGAACTCGTGTTCATGCATCCCAACCAGCGCTCGAGAGACACGCATCCCGCTGTCGTCCGCTGTGTTCAGCTGTATGCACTGTCTTCCTACCCGTTGTACTCACGCGGTGCTCTCACGTTGGTGGATTCAGCACGCAGGCCGAGGGGCAGAGGCAGGGGGCCGGCGGCGCGCGCTGCCTCGCGCGGATGGAGCGGCGGGAGGTGGCAACTGCGAGTGTGAGGAGTGCAGCTGTGAGTAGTGCGGCTGTGAAGAGTGCAGCTGCGAGTAGGTTGCGGAGGGCGAGTGGCAGAGAGTCGACCACCAGACGCGACAGGTGCTTGAACAGAGAGGAGCCGAGAGGAGCCGAGGGGAGCCGAGAGGAGCCGAGGGGAGCCGAGAGGAGCCGAGGGGAGCCGAGAGGAGCCGAGAGGAGCCGAGGGGAGCCGAGGGGAGCCGAGATGAGCCGAGAGGAGCCGAGTATTGACTGGCGATCGCAGGTCGCGGCTTCACACCGCGCTCTGACCGCCAGCTTTGCTCCTGTCGTAGGTGCGGTCGTGCGCGCCGCCAGAGTCGGATTCCGAGGAGGAGTGAGCGAGAGGAGTGGACGCCAGGGGAGTGGCTTGCAGGGCGGCATCTCTCGGACGCACCTCAGTTGTGAGCTCCTGCGCAAGGGGCGAAAGGGGGAGGCGCGCAGCGGGGGCAGCCAAGGCGCAGACATACCACAACACGCGCTCATGCTCCACGCGGAAGGTACGATAGTTTGATGTCTCTAGATCCGATCGCGCTGACCCTTCCCGCAGGCTCGCGTACGAGGTTTCCAGGAAAGGTGTCAGCTCGACAGCTAGACCACAGTTGCGAGAGTTGGCACACAGTACATCTAGGAAGCGCCTGTCAGACCGAAAGCCCTTTGACGCTGGCGGTCAAATGGGTGCAGGGTGACCACCTCAAACTATTCTCAAACAACCTCCAACAAACCCCCCCAAAAGAAACAGTGAGAAGGTCCAATCTCAGAACGGCCGTCAAAAAAGAACTTTCCCGTCCAAAAAATCTCGTTCTCGGGTCCGTTGGCCTCTTTCGTAGGGAAGAATTTTGATACCCGTCAAGACGCCTGCTGGGGGCAGCTTTGCGATGAAGCCGTTTGTTCCCCCAGCAAGGCACACACAAGACAGATAGGAGGCGAAAGGGGATGGTGGTGGGTTCGACGAGGAGAGAGGGAGCGCGCACAGACTGACGTCAGCTCTGCTCCTGAAGGACACCTCTGAAAGACACCTTCAGAGGTGTGGTGCACCTCTGAGGCACCTCAGAGGAAACGCTGCACTTCTTTTATCGATCTCGTCGCCAGACTCCGATTTCTCTTTGTCGGGCCATGTGCCGCTTGCTCGTCCGCCCAAGTGACTCGGACGCGCGGTCGAGGGCACCCCACCGTTCCTGGGGCGCGCTGGCGCTCGCCCGCAATCGCCCCCCACCCATCCACCCTTTTGTCTTTGAGGCTGTCGCTCCGAGAAAACTTGTCTCGCAGCTGCGAGAAATTACCTTCTCGGGTCCGTTGGCCTCTTTCGTAGGGAAGAATTTTGATACCCGTCAAGACGCCTGCTGGGGGCAGCTTTGCGATGAAGCCGTTTGTTCCCCACTTGTCAACAGCAGGCGCTGGCGCCATTAACGTATCGGCGTTCTCCCACGTGATGTTGACCGGGTGGGCGGGTGGTCATGCAAGGTATTTTAAGGACAGTCACCCAGTCCGATGGAAGGTATTTTAAGGACAGTCACCCAGTCCGATGGAAGGTATTTTAAGGACAGTCACCCAGTCCGATGGAAGGTATTTTAACGTCAGTCACCCAGACGAATGGAAGGTATTTTAACGTCAGTCACCCAGACGAATGGAAGGTATTTTAACGTCAGTCACCCAGACGAATGGAAGGTATTTTAACGTCAGTCACCCAGACGAATGGAAGGTATTTTAACGTCAGTCACCCAGACGAATGGAAGGTATTTTAACGTCAGTCACCCAGACGAATGGAAGGTATTTTAACGTCAGTCACCCAGACGAATGGAAGGTATTTTAACGTCAGTCACCCAGACGAATGGAAGGTATTTTAACGTCAGTCACCCAGACGAATGGAAGGTATTTTAAGGACGTCACCCAGTCCGCAATGTGAGCAACCAAAGGAGGCAATGGATTGCGTTCCCGGGCCCTGCATGGTATTTTAACGCCGTCACCCAGGCGAGCATGGGCATGTAGTTCATGATGGTATTTTAACGCCGTCACCCAGGCGAGCATGGACAGGCAGCTCACGATGGTATTTTAACGCCGTCACCCAGGCGAGCATGGACAGGTGGCTCACCCTAGGCGAACCGTTGAGTTCGAACCGGCGGCCACGTGATCGCACTAAGTTGATTGAGCGAACTTGTCGCTCTCTGATGCGATTACGTGCCCAGCCCTGTTGGATCGGCGTAGTCGGTCGTCGAGGGCGGGCTGAAGTCCGTCCGATGACCGGCGGCACTGCCGAAGACGTAGACGCTTCGGACCATTCCGGGTCCGTCGCTCGCGCTGCGGCGTCCTCAACAGGGCAGCCTCGGAGGGCGCAGAGCGTCATCCACACGAAGGCGGCGCCTGCTCGGGATGCCCTGAGGCGGCTCTGGGGGTCGCGGATGACTGCGGCCGGAGCCGGCCGAGCCGCGATGGGAGCAGCGAAGAGGCGGAGGCCGGCCAGGTACTCGCCCACCATGTACGCGAAGCACAACCCTACGCTAGTGGATTTTTTTTCCTCCTCGGTCATGGGCTGCGACGACATTGCCGGCGTTCACGCGCGCACAAAAAATATAAGACAGAAGAAAAATAAGACATTACTACTTTTTTGGAATCAAGTGGAAGAAACCTCGCGAAATTTCTTTTCCTCGCGATGTCCACCCCGCCGCGCCGCCGCTCGCGCCGCCTCGCCGCCGCATCCACCGCCGCTCCCTCGCCAGACACGCCGCCGCCCGCCCGCCTCCTCGACCTCCCCAGGGAGCTCCTCGTGCGCGCTATCTCTCGCTGCGACCCCGTCGACATCGCTCGCACCGCGGCCGTCTCGCTGCTCTTCCACGCCTCGCTTGCGCTGGAGGGCATCAGCTTGTGGGCGCAAGAGCGCGGCTTCGAGCTGCCGGCGCAGCCGGAGGGCGAGAGCTGCGCCGTGCGGTGGCTGTGCTATTCTGCGTTGCTGTGCGAGTCCAACCCGCCGGCGAGGGCGGCGGCAGGCCTGTCTCACAGCCTCTTCATTGACGGCGAGGGGCGGCTCTCGTCGTGCGGCAATACGCCGCCCTTCTTTCCAGGACTACTCGGCCACGGCGAGGGCGTGACGCAGCTCAACACGCCGACCCGCCTCCCTTCTCCGCTGGGCGGCGAGCGCGCCGTGAGCGTGTCGGCTGCATGGTACCACAGCCTCGCCCTGACCGCCGACGGCAGCGTCTGGAGCTGGGGCAATGGAGCCTATGGCAAGCTGGGCCACGGCGACGGGCAGCACCAGTGGCAGCCCAAGAAGGTTGAGGCCTTTGCGGGCCAGCGCGTCGTCGCTGTGTCGGCAGGGCAGCAGCACAGCCTCGCCCTCACCGCTGACGGCGCCGTTCGGAGCTGGGGCTTTGGAAACTCAGGCCGGTTGGGACACGGCGACGAGCAGTGCCATCTGGTGCCCAAGAGGGTCGAGGCCTTGGCTGGGCAGCGCGTCGTCGCTGTCTCGGCGGGAATCTTCCACAGCTTCGCCCTCACCGCAGATGGCAGTGTCTGGAGCTGGGGTGCAGGAGGCGATGGCCAGTTGGGCCACGGCGACCAGCAGTGCCAACTGCTGCCGAAGAAGGTCGACGCCTTGGCGGGCCGGCGCGTCGTCGCTGTGTCGGCCGGACTTAACCACAGCATCGCCATCACCGCCGACGGCGCTCTCTGGAGCTGGGGCTTTGGAGGCTTTGGCCGGTTGGGCCACGGCGACGAGCAGATCCAGCTGCTGCCCAAGAAGATCGAGGCCTTTGCTGGTCAGCGCGTCGTCGCTGTCTCGGCGGGGATCTCCCACAGCCTCGCCATCACCGCCGACGGCGCCCTCTGGAGCTGGGGCCCTGGAGGCTTTGGCAAGCTGGGCCACGGCGACCAGCAGAACCAGCTGCTGCCCAAGAAGGTCGAGGCCTTGGCTGGCCAGCGCGTCGTCGCTGTGTCCGCTGGCGAGAGCCACAGCCTTGCCCTCACCGCCGACGGCGCCGTCTTTACCTGGGGCAAGGGCGAGACCGGCTGCCTAGGCCACGGAGAGGACCTGTCCAACCAACTGCTGCCCAAGAAGGTCGAGGCGTGGGCGCCGGGGCAGTGATGAGAAGCGCGAAAGGGTGCACAGGACTGTGCTGCCATGTGCCTATTCGTCACGTTGCGAACGTCTCCGAGAGTGGGGAGAGGCGAATCCGGGACGGTGAGGATTGTGCATGGTCCACTGTTTCCTGCGGGCCGCCCCCGCTGCTGCACCTCTGCGTGGGCCTTCTTGTTGTTGCGAGGCCGTGATGTGGCTTCCCGAGGGCATGCATGATCGCGTGTCGTACACTGTTCTCTGTTGCGGCTCTCTCCTGGGCTAGCCCTGGCGCTGGTGATGCCCTGAATTTCTGTTCTTTAGTTTTGTTGTAAATTCTGTTCTTTTCCCCTGAATTATTCGTTTTTACTACGGGTACTGTCGGGGAAAAGACGTGGATCGTGGCTGCCCCCAGCTCCCTCTCTTCCCTGCTCAGAGCTCGTCGTTTCCGTCGGGCCTCGTGAAGCCGTCGCGCCGCCCGCCGGTTCCCATGGCCAAGCTCAGCCCGAGGCTGCCGCCCGGCGCACACACGGGCGTGGCGCGCGCCCAGCTCTGCTGGAACTCGACCTCGGACTGCTCCGACGGGATGTAGTACGACGCCTGCGGCATTGTACAGGTAAGGGAAGGGTCGAGGGAAGGGGGAAGAGGGAAGGTAAACTACTCCGCCTGGTGGCAGTGTCGTTACTCCGCTGGCCGACTCCCTCGCCACGCAGTTTGTGTGACTAATAAGCGCAAGGTGTGAAGGGGGGGGGGGGGGAGGGGGGGGCACGGAGGGGGAGGCGAGGGAAGGGTGATGCGGAGGAAGGTCTAGGGGAGAGGCGGGCGGAGCGAGTACGGTCTCTAGGGTACTATGGGAGGGGCGGGAGGAGAGGACGAGAGGAGGAGAGAGCAGGCGAGGACGAGGAGGAGGGAGGCGCCTTGTGCCGCCGCTGAGCGCCGCCATACTCGCCGTCGATCACGCCCGCGCCGCCGGAGCTCCCAGCAAACGAGCTCTCGCCAGACGGCGCCTAATCAACGAACTAATTACGTCGCTCAGCAGTCTGCAAACGAGCTCTCTCCAGACGGCGCCTGCTCTCAGGTCAGGTAGACTTCTCCACACACACACGATATTGTGGGGCGAGGGCCAGGCTAGTCCCTCGCGACTCCACGTCTAGAGGAAAGGAGCCGGACACGGCATTCAAGGTGCAAGGCCGGGTGGGCGAGCGGCATCCAACGAAGGTGCAAGGCCCGGTGCGCGTGGGGGTGAGTGAGTGTGTGGGAGTGCATGTGCGCGCGCGCGCCTGCTCTCTCCCCGCGTAGAGCGAGACGGACTCGTCATCGTCCTCGTCGTCGTAGCCTAGAAGGTTCCTAGAAGGTTCCTAGAGGGTTCCTAGACGGACTCGTCATCGTCCTCGTCGTCGTAGCCTAGAAGGTTCCTAGAAGGTTCCTAGAAGGTTCCTAGACGGACTCGTCACCGTCCTCGTCGTCGTAGCCTAGAAGGTTCCTAGAAGGTTCCTAGAAGGTTCCTAGACGGACTCGTCACCGTCGTCGTCGTCGTAGCCGGCGGCGTTGCGCGCACTCCACCGCCGCGTCTCCTCTCCGTCGTCGTCGCCTAGAAGCTTCCTAGAAGCTTCCTAGAAGGTTCCACCGCCGCGTGGGGCCTCTCACGGTCGCCGCCGCCGCCGCCGCCGCAGCAGCCGGCGCAGCAGCAGCAGAGGCAGAGGCAGGTGAGGAGGGTGGAGGCGGCGGCGACGACAGCCTCCACCGTGATCTGGTACCTGGGCTCCCAGTTCGTGGAACAGGTGAGTGACTCATTTCACTCGCATCGACGTCCTCATCTGGTCAGCAGCCCCTTGGATCTGGTCTGTCTGTTACTGCTGTCTCGGCTCCTGAACCTTCCTCTCGGTCTCGGCTCCTCTCGGCTCCTTTCGGCTCCCCTCGGCCCCTCTCGTCTCCCCTCGGCTCCCCTTGGCTAATCGCTCGGGTCGGCTGGCTCCTCTCGGCCCCTCTCGGCTCTCTCTCTCTCTCTCTCTGCTAACCGCTCGGCGCCTCGAGAGAGAGGAGGGCGGCAAGAGGCGCGAGAAGAGGGAGGCCGCCTGTGTTCACAGCTCGAGGGCTGTGAAGAGGCGTGCATGGGGTGTGAAGAGGCGTGAACCGAGGAGTGAGGAGGCGTGAAGAGGAGTGAGGAGAGGAGTGAGAGGAGGTATGTGAAGAAGTGTGAAGAGGCGCGAAGCGGTAGCACAGCACACAGCGCGCCTCCGAGCGAAGCGCCGCCACAAGGCCCGAGGGGGGAGGAGACAGCGGCGGCGACGGCGGCGACGGCGGCGGGCGCGATGGCGGCGGCGGCGGCGGCGGCGATGGGGGCGGCGGCGGCGGCGGCGAGGGCGGCGAGGGCGGCGGCGACGGCGGCGGCGGCGGCGGCGGCGGCGGCGACGGCGGGCGCATGCAAAAGGGGAGCCCGAGGGACGCCTGTTCACAGCTGCAGGTGTGAAGAGACGCTGTTCACACCGCCACGCACGAAGGAGGGCAGGCCAGAGGGGCATTACCGTGATGATGATGATGTCGGCGGGCTCGACGCGGCCTAAATCTCGGGCAATCTCGGGTGATCTCGGGTGATCTCGAGAGATCTCGAGAGATCTCGAGAGGCAGTGTGTCGGCGGGCTCGACGCAGCCTGACGGGGCGCGGGAGGCGGGAGATTGGCGGGAGATTGCGTCGCATCTCCGCAACTCGGCGCAACTCGGCGCATCTCGTCTCGCATCTCGGCGCATCTCGTGGCGCATCTCGGCGCATCTCGTGTCGCATCTCGCCGTTGTCGTCGACGTCGGCGTTCTGCTCGGGAGGCGCGTGGCACGGCTCGAGGCTCGGAAGCTGCGGGGTCGCAGAGAGGGGAGGCGTCGAGCGTGTGGTGCGTGTGCGCGTGCGTGCGTGGTGCGTGCGAGAAAGCTGTGCGTAGTGTGTGTGTGTGTGTGTGTGTGTGTGTGTGTGTGTGTGTGTGTGTGTGTGTGTGTGTGTGTGTGTGTGTGTGTGTGCGTTTGAGTGGCAGAAAGATGAGAGGTTGGCTGAAGTAGCCAAGACGGATGCGTGGAGAGGCAGTGGCGCGCGAGAGGCAGGGGCAAGGGCGGCAATAGCGGCGTGCGCAGGGTGGTAGAGGCGGTGTGGCGAGGGCGCGGCGGAGGCGGGTGCGGCGCAGCCGCGTGCGCGGTGATGAAGCGGCGGGCAGGGTGGCGGCGGCCTGGACACACTCGCCGGTGGCGCCACAGCGGTAGTGGCCCTCGGCGGCGCCCGATCCGCGCCCGTGGCAGTACCGTCTTTTGTACTGCTGCGACCAGAGGTCGAGGTCCTTCTGGCTCAGAACTCCGTCGTGGTTTATATCGGACCGGCGCGCGAGGAAGCCGCCAATGACGCAGGGCGAGAGCGGCGGCAGCGGCGGAGGAGGGGCGACGAGCGGAGAAGTCTGGTGCGGCTTCTTCATGTTGGATGGACTTTGTCAGACGCCATCCCCAGAAGAATTTTGCGAATGCTTCTCTCGAGGTTCTCGAGGTGGATATCCTTTGGCCGCGTTGGGTAGCGAGGATTGGTGTAACCCGAGCCACGGAGGCGTGTTTTCTGACGGCCGACCGTCAGTGCACGGAGTTGCCCCTTCTCCGACTGCCCCGGCTAGTTCACGGGTTTCGCGGGTGTGACCCCATGCGTCAAACCCGAGACCTAGCGCGGGTGGGTTGGAGGGGCCTCGGAAAGGCGCGCAAGCACGCCCTACGTCTTCCCCTCCTCCCCATCGGGCCGCATGAGCGGCCACGCCTCGCAGATTCGTTTCCGCGCCTGGGTCAGGCGCGCGGGGCATCCCCCGGCTTTCATCCCAAACTGTCACTCCCCTTTCTCCCGGCCGAGGTGGGGCGCGCGCGGGGGCGGCGGGTGTGCGGGATGTCTGTGGGCCCGAGAGCGATATGCCATGTCCGCCTTGCGTTTGTTTTCATAACATCGAAGGCTAAGCTCAAAAAATAGTGTCCAACGCGCAGAACTAACGTCCTTGCGCGAGGAGAGCTCGATAGACTCGAGGGGCCAGGATATGCAGCGAGGAGGGCGGAGCTGTGCCGAAAGGCGCAAGAAGCCGCGAGAACAAGGGACCGGCAGGCGGCGGCGGCGTCGCAGAACGAGGCAGAGGAGAGCGATGCGACAGAGGAAGAAGCGACAAGGGATGAGAGAACGACGAGAGTGGGACGACCGCGAGGTGGCATGAAGGTTGCAGCGAGAATCGGCGAGAGACTGCGAAGTCCGAAGAGAGATAGGAAGAGGCGGACGCCCAAGGGTGGGCGACGGCTCTGGGGGGGCGCGGGGGCCCCCGGAGGCACCGTGCGCCGCGCCGCAGTGCGGAAACGGGGCCCCGGCTCCGTTAGTCTCCGTTAGCACCAACTTCCCGAATGAGTATGGTTGAGTAGAGGGCAGATTTGGAGAGATCTCGAGGAGTACATACAGATAGACCCTCCAACCATCAGAAACCTCCGACCTGATCGGTCGTACTGACCGCCGACAGATCACTGCAGACAGCAGACAGGCCGACGTCTGCACGCGGCCGGCCGGGCGAGAGGCTTGACACGATCCGACCCTGCGACCCTGACGCTGCTGCTCTAGCTATCAGACATGCACTGCTGACTGCTGCCACAATGTGCGACCTGTGCTGGCCCACTTGGCGGCCTTCCCGGTCAGTGGTGAGGCGCAGTTCAGAGCTGTCGATGGCGCGATGCCGCACTGGTCCCACATTGGTGACACGAGACCACCAAGTTTGCCGGTCCAAGAGAGAGGTACCGGCGCTGTCCTGAGAAGGTGCGTGGTCCCTCTTGACTGCCCATGCGCGCGAGCCTGCGTAGCCTCGAGAGTGGCAGCATCCAATCCGAGGCGACGCGCATTGCGCCAGAAGCGTGCACACGTTGGAAGGACAACTTCCTACTGACCGTACGATCAGGTCGTCACTGAATGCTTGATACTAAGGCCGCGAGCTATGCAGGGGATCAATTGTGCAGCAGGGCACGGTCAGCAGCGCCGACAGGCTGTCGCAAGGCGTGATAGCATGCTGGCCGCAAACGCCGAATTCCCATTGAAAAAAACAAGTAAAAATCGCGCGAAAAAAGAAAAAAAAATCGAAAAAATCGGCGCCGGCGGCGGGCCGTGGGACCCCTCCCCCGCATGGGTATCCTCTAGGGCCCCCGCGCCCCCCCAGAGGGCGACGGCTAGCGCATCACACCCCTCTCCTTAAAATCCCTGTGTGGTGGCGGCGTGCCGTCCTCCCATCCCTCCCCTGGGTTGTCCGTTTTCTTTCTTTCTTTTTTAACCCTTCGGAGACCTAGCTCCGAGTGGGGGGGGTGGGGGGGGGTCCTGAAACCTGGTACGCGGGGCTAACCCTCGAAGACCCGTCACATTAACATGACATACGGCCCTGCGCCGTGCGCCTGCCGCTGCGGTGTGAGGCTACCGAAAGTGCTACCGACTGCACTCCAAGTGCTCCAAGACCAAGTTCGATGCCGAAAGCAACTCCCACTGAGCGAGCCGCGCAACTCACTCGCTACCATCGACACCCGTGCGTGTCACACTACCTCTACCGTCCCGGATTCGCCTCTCCCCACTCTCGGAGACGTTCGCAGGTGGCGGCGAATAGGAACGTGCACTTTCGCGCTTCTCGCGCTTCTCATCACTGCCCCGGCGCCCACGCCTCGACCTTCTTGGGCAGCAGTTGGCTGGACAGGTCCTCTCTGTGGCCTAGGCAGCCGTGGCGGCCCTGGCCCCAAGTAAAGACAGCGCCGTCGGCGGTGAGGGCGAGGCTGTGGCTCTCGCCAGCGGACACAGCGACGACGCGCTGGCCAGCCAAGGCCTCGACCTTCTTCGGCAGCAGCTGGCTGTGCCTGTCGCCGTGGCCCAGCCGGCCTTGGACTCCAAAGCCCCAGCTCCAGAGAGCGCCGCCGGCGGTGAGGGCGAGGCTGTGTTCGCGTCCTGCCGACACAGCGACGACGCGCTGGCCAGCCAAGGCCTCGACCTTCTTCGGCAGCAGCTGGTTCTGCCAGTCGCCGTGGCCCAGCTTGCCGAAGTCCCCATGGCCCCAGCTCCAAATGGCGCCGTCGGCGGTGATGGCGAGGCTGTGGGAGATCCCCGCCGAGACAGCGACGACGCGCTGGCCAGCAAAGGCCTCGACCTTCTTGGGCAGCAGCTGGCTCTGGTGGTCGCCGTGGCCCAGCTCGCCTGAGGCTCCCCAGCCACAGCTCCAGACAGCTCCGTCGGCGGCGAGGGCGAGGCTGTGCCCGCCTCCAGCCGACACAGCGACGACGCGCCGGCCAGCAAAGGCCTCGACCTCCTTGGGCAGCAGCTGGCGCTGCTCGTCGCCGTGGCCCAGCTTGCCGAAGCCTCCATTGCCCCAGCTCCAGACGGCGCCGTCGGCGGTAATGGCGAAGCTGTGCGCAGCTCCAGCCGACACAGCGACGACGCGCTGGCCAGCCAACGCCTCGACCTTCTTCGGCTGCCACTGGTTCTGCCCGTCGCCGTGGCCCAGCCGGCCCCAGCCTCCCCGGCCCCAGCTCCAGACACTGCCGCCGGCGGTGAGGGCGAGGCTATGCGCAGCTCCCGCCGTCACGCTCACGGCGCGCTCGCCTCCCAACCGGGAGGGGAGGCGGGTCGGCGTGTTGAGCTGTGTCACACCCTCGCCGTGCCCGAGCAGTCCCGGCGTCCTGTTCTCAGCCGTTCCGCACGACGAGAGCCGCCCCTCGCCGACGACGAAGACGCTGTGCCGGTCGCCTGCTGCCAGCCTCGCCGGCGGGTTGGCCTCGCACAGCAGCGCCGAATAGCACAGCCACCGCACGGCACAGCCCTCGCCCTCTGGCTGCGCCGGCAGCTCGAAGCCGCGCTCTCGCGCCCACAAGCGGATGCCCTCCAGCGCAAGCGAGGCGTGGAAGAGCAGCGAGACGGCCGCGACGCGAGCGATGTCGGCGGGGTCGCAGCGAGAGATGGCGCGCACGAGGAGCTCCGTGGGGAGGTCGAGGAGGCGGGCGGGCGGCGGCGTGTCTGGCGAGGGAGCGGCGGAGGAGGCGGAGGCGAGGCGGCGCGAGCGGCGGCGCGGCGGGGTGGACATCGCGAGGAAAAGAACTTTTACACGGCTGGATGGAATTGAGAGAGAGAGAGAGAGAGAGAGTAGTTCGGGATGCGGAAGTGCAAAAGCACATGGTGAGCGGGCTGGACGGACGCTATATGAGTGGAGAGGGGACTGGAAGGGTGGAGAAATGGCTGCGTCAGAGCGAGGAACGGGAGGAGAAGGCGATTCAGTGGTCGTTGGAGGAGAGCAATCGGCGGGTGAGAGAGGAGAGGAGGCAAGCGGAGGCGGATCAGAGCGAAGAAATACAGATTTCGGAATCAGACTCGAGCGGATGCGAGGAGGAGGTGGAGACGTGGAAGCGTTATGGACGACGGAAGGGGCAGAAGAAGGCGCGGGTGGATAGAGCAGCAATGATTTCAGATTCAGGATGGGGTCAAGGCAGTCAATCAGTCGATCAGTACATGAGTCAGTCAGTGGACGAGGCAGTCAGTGGTGAGCAGAGAGGAGAAGTTCAGATGGAAGTGGAGAGCGGAGGCGATAGCGGGGCAGCGGGGAGCAGCGGGCAGAGTGGGATCGATAGAGGGGAGTGGAGAGGAGACATGGTGGGAGGAGGGAGCTATGCTGAGGAGGACGACGAGCTTATGCTGGAGTACATGGGGAACGAGGGCGTGGGCAGCGAGGAGATCGACAGGTTCATGGGGTGGACGACAGTGGATGTGGGTGAGGAGAGGTTGGGGAGACCTATGAGGGAGGGGACGTACCGTGAGCGGAGGACGGGAGCGACAGATAGGGCAGACGTACATCGAGGAGGACAAGGGAGTAAGGCTCGGAAACGCGAGAAGCACCACCGATATGCGAGTATGCGAGGCAGCTGAGCATGGATGTTGCTGCGGTGGAAGGTGGAGGGGAGGATTGGGTGGAATAAGTAACCGAGGAACCATGGTCGAGTACGAGGACGGGGGGGGATGGCGTGCCCGAGCTGGATGCCGTACAGGTTGCGGAGCCGGCCGTGGTGGCGCGCCCGAGCGTCTGTTGAGAACAGGCGATGTAAGTTAGCAGCACGTGGTTGAGTTTAGTTAGGTTGAATTCCGTGCGGGCAGGGCTGGGCAAGCGCTGTACTAGTCCGTCGGCGTCGACGGCGCCGCCGCGCCGGCTCGCTGTGCGTCGGGCGGCGCCAACGTCACTTGCGAAGGGTCGATGACGACGATCCCCGCCGCGTCGAGAACGTCGTCGCAATAGCGCGCGAGCAACGCTGCTCGGCCACTCGGTCGCGCGCCGCGGCGGTCCCGCCCACATACTCGGCGCGAGTCTCAACCTCCGCAGAGTAGTTCTGAAAGGAGTTGGTCCTCAGGCAGGCCGGGAAACTCGCGCGGGTAGTCTTCAACATGCTGAGCACATGCCGAGAGAGCAGGGCGGGATGCCCATCGCTCGCTCGCGGAGTGATGTGACCAGCGGCGGCGGCGAGCGAGGCAGCCCCCACGACGGCGCTCCCCATGGGATCGACGCGCGCCGCCGCCGTGAAGACGGGCCCCAAGCAGCGGGTCATGTCAGACAGGGCTGCGAACGGGACGTCGGCCGTAGGGTCGCAAAGAGCCCCGACCGTCGCGTACTGCAAGAAGTCGACGGCCTTCGCTTCTGCAGATGGTGCTGGTCCCAAGGGCACGATAGCCTCAGAGTACCCCAAATCGCCCCACTGCAGATAGAGCTCGGGCACCGGGATTTGGCGGGAGTGCAGAGCCTGGATGCACACCGTACGGAACGCATCCTCATCCACGTGCACCGTGCTGAAAACGCCGAGGTCGGACAAGGCACCGAGGATGCGGCGCCAGGCCGCGGCCAATACGGCCAGCCGCAAGACGCTGAGCCTGTCAAAGTGGGTGGCCACAGCGGGCTCGGGCTCACTGAAGGCGAGCAGCGCACTGATGGCAACCCACTGCGGAATCTGGACCCACGACGGTTGCATCCCCGGAGGAGGAGGGGGCAGCTGGAGGAGGGCCGGATTGCCCACCACAGACCACGGAATGAAGCGCAGGGTAGAGCCTACCACTGTTGAGTCGACGGGTATCACCAGTGGCTTTGCGGGATCGGGGTGCTGCTCGGCCGGAATGCTGAGCTCGGCGGCAGTGAGGTCTGGCATCGCGGCGCCGGTCGTCCCGTCGAGGGCTACCTCTCGACTCTACTCCCGTGTCACAACAACGAGGCACGAGAGCGTGCACGACAGAGCGACAACGCAGCGCACTGCCGTCCAGTCGGCGAAGGGACGGCTGCTGCGCAAAGTGATCAGTTCTAATGAATGTACCGGGGCCCAACGGATAGATGAATCCGGGGCACCCTCCGCTCGAATCCCTAGCCGGGGGTTCGAGGTGGCCCCCACCCTGGGGCCTCCCATCAAAGGGACTGCGGCAGAAGACGCCCAATCTTGCACAAGTGCAAGAACCATACGTCTCCGGGAGGCTGGGTCTGTCAGCAGGCGGGGGGGTATGGCCTCGCGGTATGTGTGTATGTAGGAAGGTGAAGAACAGTCAGGCTCGGACTGGACACCAACGCGGTATGACCATACCATACCCCGCAGAAAGTCCAAACCCTGCGAGCAAGATCTACGGCGGAGCGACAGCCGTCGCTGATCCGACCACGGCTCAAAATGCTGCTCCAGCTCTTCCTGGCAACGCTGCCG
Source organism: Emiliania huxleyi CCMP1516 (assembly GCF_000372725.1). NCBI lineage: Eukaryota > Haptophyta > Isochrysidales > Noelaerhabdaceae > Emiliania > Emiliania huxleyi. The sequence goes on along the minus strand of NW_005201091.1, from coordinate 22,476 downwards.
CAGCCACCATCAAGGACCAGCGTGAGGCCCACAGCGCTCCTCGACTGGCTCGCAGCGCGAGGAGGCGGCTGGAGTGTCGACGTGTCCGACCAAACGCCATCTGGCTCGCGCGGCCTGCTCACGACCCGGCCGGCTGAGACGGGCGCCGTGCTGCTCGAGGTGCCGCTCTCCGCAACGCTCATGGACGCTCCGACCGATGACGAGGCTGTTGAAGATGCGGCGCTGCTGCCGCAGCTTTCTCCGCCCTGGAGCCGCGGGCTGCCTGCCGCCACGCAGCTGTCTCTCTCCGTGCTCTCGCGGCGGCGGAGCGATGGCTGGGCAGCCTTCCTCGCGTCGTGGCCGGCCGAGTCGCCGTCGCTCGCCGTCTCGTGCGAGCCCGACGAGCTGCGGGCCCTCCTCGCCGCCTCTGCCGACCCTGGCATCCGAAGGCTCGCTCTCTCAAAGCGGCGAGGGCTCGCGTCTCTTCATTGATTCAAGACTGGCTGGACTGTGCTCTGCGCAGGCTGGGCACCGACGGCGAGGAGCTCGCCTCCCTTTCCGCCGAGAGCTGCGCCCACGTCTCGTCGCTATACGCGGCGGCGAGAGACGCGGCGGAGGCCGCTTACTGCTCCGGCAGTCTGCCCAGCGAGGCGAGAGTACCCGAGAGGAGCCGAGAGGAGCCGAGAGGAGCCGAGAGGAGCCGAGACCCGAGAGTACTGCTGCTCCGGCAGTCTGCCCAGCGAGGCCGGCCTCCCGGCGGGCGCACGGGCTGGCCGAGATTACCCGAGATTACCCGAGATTACCCGAGATTAGGCGTCCTTCCGGCGGGCGTATGGGCTGGTCAGCAGCCGCTGCCTCGTCCTGACCACCCGCGCGCACGGGCGCCGCGCACTTAGAGCCTGAGCACACCACGGCCATGCATTCCAGCACTCGACGACACGACACAGCTGATCGCTGCTCGGTTGCGGCTGCAGCCGTGCCCGCTCTTAGCCCCTGTGTTCACGCGCACGCTGCTCTTGCCGCTGCTCGAGGTGACCCGAGGTGGCCCGAGGTGACCCGAGGTGACCCGAGGTGGCCCGAGGTTAGGCGCCGTACACTGCTCGTGCCGCTGCTCGACTTTGCAAACCACGAGGCGGAGCCCGCCGATTACCCGAGATTACCCGAGATTACCCGAGATTACCCGAGATTACCCGAGATTACTGCGAGCCACCAGGCGGAGCCCGCCGCCTTCTTCTCCTTCGCCGCTGCGACTGCGAGCGGGCCGGCGATACGGCTGCAGGCGAAGCGCCCTCGCCGAGATACAGTCGAGATGCAGTCGAGATCTCGCCGAGATACAGGCGAGATCTCTCGGAGACACAGTCGAGATCTCGCCGGGATGCAGCCGAGGTGCAGCCGAGGTGCAGCCGAGGTGCAGCCGAGGTGCAGTCGAGGTGCGGTCGAGGTGCAGCCGTGAGACCGACTTGCGACACGGCTGCAGGCGGCACGGCCGCTGTCGGCCGGCGAGGAGGTCGCGCCATCTCATACGGCGGGCACAGCGGGCAGCCGGCAAGAGGCGCCGTTCACGGCTCGGTCGTGTGAACAGGTCACCATCTCATACGGCGGGCACAGCAGGGAGCATTTTGCGCTGCACTACGGCTTTGCGCCGGCGGACGGGGGCGTGGAGGCCGCTTACCCGTCGCTCGACGCAATCTCGCTGCCGGAGATGCAGGGCTGGGCAGACAGGTGGGTGGACCCCCCCCCCCTCTCTCTCTCTCTCTCTCTCTCTCTCTCTCTCTCTCTCTCTCTCTCTCTCTCTCTCTCCCTCTCCCTCCCTCTCCCTCCCTCTCTCTCCCTCTCTCTCTCTCTCTCCCCACACACACACACACACACACACACACACACACACACACACACACACACACACACACAACACACACTTGGCAGGCAGGGGGGGTGGACGTCGCCTCATTCTAAGCCAGCAAGGCCATTGCGAACTGGACAGGCAGTGGGACTGGCAGGCGGGGGCGTGGGCGGTGGAGGGGGGCAAGCCTGCGCCTGCGGCGGCGGCGGCGGTGGAGGCGAGGCTGCTCGGAGAGAGAAGCGGAGACGGGCCGAGGCTGTCCGAGGCTCAGCCGAGATTGAGCCGGGGCTAGGCGCGCTTTCTCGGGGAGTACCGGAGGCACGTGGCGGCCGTGGAGCGGCCCCTGGCGACGGGCGACGCGGAGGTTGCGCTCGCGTCGTCGCCGTTTCGATGGAGACGCTTCCTGTCGGACGAGGAAGTCGATGCGATCCACGACGTTGGCCGCGAGGCGATGGAGGCGGGCGGGGCGGTCGAGGATCGGTCAGCGTGGGGTCAGCCGGCTGGGACGTGGCGCGTTGCTTACCTCAACGAGGGCGGGGTGTTCGAGCGGCGGCTTCCCCAGCTGTACTCGAAGATTCGCGCGGCGGCGCAGCGGGTGGCGGCGGAGCAGGGGTGGGGAGTGCTCTCGGCGACCAGCGCGCCAGTCAATTTTCGGTGCGTCGAGTACCACGTGATGCGCGAGGGGGGAGGGCTGCTTTCGCGGAGGCACCGCACCGAGGGCTCGCTGGTTCGCAGCATTTCTGTGTTGACCGATTTTCTTTCCTCGGAGGCACCGCGACGAGGGCTCGCTGCTAACCATCGACCTCATGCTGGCCGACGTGGCAGGTCTATGACACTGCCTCTCCCCACTCCCGGGCTCTGCGCAGCGCGCTGGCGGTCAAATGCGCATGGAAATCGATCCTTTCAAAAGCGCTGGCTCTCCAAAGCGCCGTCCCACTCCGGGGCAACAATTTCCCGGGTTGCCTTGCTTCAGGTTTGCGCGGAGGGGTCTTCCACACTCTGGGCGCAGACGGGCTGGCGGCGCACGCCTTCGAGAGAGGCGACGCGACATTCTTCCTCTCGCAAAAGATGCACTCGGTCTCGCGGCTCGACGCCGGGGAGAGGCGCGTGCTCGTCCTCGAGCTGTGGGAGGGCGGCGAGAACCACGCGCCCCTCGCGACGACCCCTTGCCGAAAGGACACTGCGTGCACGGCGGCCTTCACGGCGCCGCCCCTGTGAGTAGGCGCCCTCGCGCGACGAGCCTCACCGCTGGGAGGGCGACTGGAGGGAGGACCTGCAGCCCGCAGATTCGGTCCAGGCGCCGCGGGAGGGAGGGGAGGGGCACAGCGACGAGGGCGGCTTGCCGGAGGCCGCCGCCTCTCAGCCTCACCACGAGTCGCTCGAGGCGGGGGAGCAAGCGTGCAACGACAAGAGCGAGGGAGGTGTGTGAAGTAGCTCACGTAGGGGGTAGACAGCGCCCCAAAATCCACCAGTGTGGGATTTCGCGCAATCGCTTGACTCTGAAAAGCTGGCTATGTACCTTTCTGAGCGCTGTGGTCGCCGCAGACAGCTGGCTCCAACTTGACGGCGGCATGGAGAGGCATGATGCCTCCATGGCTAGTTCCATTTCACACTCTGACACGGTAATCTTGAAAACGTCTCCAACGGAGCTCCGTGTTGCTTCCAGCGCCCTCCCCCGCGCTCCCTGCGGCCATGGCCGATGCTCCTAGTATGAGAGAGGTCATCTGGCTACCGCGAT
>NW_005201091.1:13009-18560 GCF_000372725.1 Emiliania huxleyi CCMP1516 | reverse complement strand
GTCCTCTAATAACACATCTTCCACAGATAGCGACCTCTCATTCGCTCGTCCGCGCCCGCCACTGCTAGTCGGGACACTCCCGGCGTGCGGCCCGGTCCCGGTCGTCACTCCGGTTGCTCGTGTTCACACCGTCAGAACTCAGCTCCGCTAAGGATCCAGCGTCTGAGACTTGGGCATCTTACACAACTTTTGTAGTAGAGCACAATGGCACCCTTGCATCAAGTGCATCACTTCATTAAAGGACCGTAAAGGAGGTCCCCGTTTTCGGCCGCCGCGGCCGGAGAGCACCCCCGTCGCCCTCGGGGGCCCGTCGACTACCCAGGGCGTCGAGACCGTGTCCTGATGTGATCTGCACGGGTGAGCCTCACGTCGGCGTCAAAGGAGCGACGTGCGACCTGTCAGAGCTTGATCTCCGATCTCAGCGTCGTCGAGTCGTCTCCGGCGGCGACACTAATCCGATCACTATTGTCCCTCCCCAGGACGCGCAGAGGCAGCTGCGATCCAGCCGAGTCCGGAGTGGACGGCGGCACACCGCGCCACCTGCTGTGTGCCGCCGTCTTCTCGGCGGGGTCGCAGCTGCCTCTGGAAGGCACCGAGAGGGACAATAGTGCGCAAATGGTCAAAATCAAGGTTTTGTAACGCGAGCTGTGCCACAGGGAAAGGGGGAGCTGGGGAGGAGCAGCGATTTCTCTTGCGCTCTTTCTACACAAAATTTGGATTAGATTCGATAGAAAGGCGAACAGCCAGGCTCGGACTTGGAGCACTTGGGTCTTGGCGTGCGCGGGGTCGGTACGGGGTGAGGACCGTGAGTTGACCAGGGGTTGTGCGCCAGGCCCTCCTGCTGTGTGCCCGTCTTTGTCCGGAGTGAATACTCCACGACGCGCTCGTCATCGGCGGCTTCTTTCTAACCTCATTGAGCTCCTCACATCCAGGGCCGGGGGGGGAGCTAAGAAGCGCACCAGTGCTCAAAAGTAGGGGACGATGACAGTGTCAACGAATAGCTGGCAGACGAACCGGCCCTCATTCACGTTGACAAAGTTGGACGTAGCCGCCGAGACGTAGCCGGAGTAGTGGACGCAAGGATGTCCCTCCCACGCCGTCTCGCCGTCCGTGCAGGGGCGGTGCTCCTCCACCTTGAAGACCGAGATCCCCCACGCCTGACTGCTCTGGTCGCCAGCGCCGCACGAGGACGTCGGCTCGAGCAGCGCGATGTTCTTGTGGTCCCACGCACTCGAGACCAGCGCGTCCGCCTCAGCCGCGTCGCCCTCGATGGTCTTCGCGAGGTGGTGAGGGAAATCGGTGAACTTGACCGCCGTCTGCGGGTAGTAGTTGAAGGCAATGTCGGCGATGAAGTGGGCCGCGGTGTCGCCCTCCGTCTCGCCTTTTCCGACGTCGCGCTCCTCATTCAGCCGGCTTGCTGTACTCCTCTGCTCGGAGAGTGGCATTGCGCGATGGCAGAGCTGCGGGGGCGCTTAGCAACCTGACACCAGCCGAGTCGACGTGGCGGCTCGTCGCGCCGGCGATAGGTCCCAATCATCGCGGCTGCGTCCAGGGCCGCTTGCCAAAGCGGGGGCGCCTGCGCGGGGACGGCCTGCCTGGCTGCGTCTTCGATGGCCGCCTTTCGCTCGTCTTCCATCGAGGGCGCGCGCCCGTGGACGGAGGGCCCCGCGCCACATAGCGAGCCCCACCCTTGTCTTGCGTGTAGACGTGCGATGCTCTATGCACGAGCCAATCCAGTGCACACCGGCCAGCGCTACGTGCAACTTTCGACGGCCGATCAGGGGAGCCCACTCTTGCCAAGCGAGGAAGGAGTGAGTACGTGGTCGCCCTTCCAGATGATCCGCATTGACAACTACGCATACTGCGACGGCGACATCTACTTCTTCCTGGTGCAGCAGAACCCGGTGCTGGCGGACTCTCTCCTCGCTCTATTCCCGGTCGTGCACCGCAGCTCTGGCTGCATCGCGTTCGCAGTCTCGCGTGACGGAGTCCGTTGGAGTGCCCCGGCGCCGCTTCTGCGGTGCGCGACCGACGACTACGGCTCGCCCGGGAGCCGCGTCAAGCTGGGCTCGAGGCACAGTCACACTCATGTGGGGCAGCGGTCGCTCCACCAGCCCGCTGCGAACTTGCACCTGGTCGGAAGCGAGGCGGTGGTGTTTGTGCACGAGCATGTGCCTGGCATTTCTCACACGCCGGGAGCCAAGCCAAGGCTCAAACGGTGGGCGTTTCCCGCCAGCAGGCTACGTGAGTGGTCACGGGCCCTGCTCGCGGAGCACGATGCCAGACCGGCGTGGCGGCGGGCGGAGGACCAGGCGCAGCACGAGGTATGTGAGTGCCGTAGACAGTCGTGGCTCCACCGTTTGGCGGGCCGCCGTCGCCAAAACGTGTCCAGGCTCTCGTCAAAAGTGTGAGAGCAACCAGGCCGAAAAAAGGAACACACGTTATGAGCGTGTATATCGGTGTGGTTTTATCGCGCCACGTCGCGCGTGGCAGCTGGCACGTGTCCATTGTCTCGGCTCATCGCGTCTCGAGCCGTGTCGATAACGATATCTATATTACAACACATCCGTTCCGGCCTCAGTGCGGCTGAAGACAGCCCACGGCGGAGAGCAGCGCAGCGCCAAACCCTTCGTTTGCGTGCTTTTTTTATTTCTGCTCTGCTGTGCTTCTCGCTCGTGCGTCCTTTGGAACTTGTGCTGACCTCCTTTCACCTCCTGCTCTCCTATGCCACGTGGCTGTGTGTGTTTGGGTTTCTATGTTTGCGATTTGGATTTTGGATTTTCCACTGCACTTTGTTTATTTATTTCTAGCTCTCAGAGAGAGTTGTTTTGTTTAAATTCTAGCTCTCAGAGAGGCTTGCATATTTTTAAAATTCTAGACCCAACATAGAGGGCGTTGTTGTAGCCTTGCATATTGGGTGAATAAAGAGTTCTATAGATACAAAGAATTCTATACCTCGGGGCGCTCTTTGGATGAGCGTCTCGCGCTTTACCGCGTGCCGGCGTGCCTGGGTGGTGCAGGCCCTCCGCGTTTGCAAGTTGGCGGAGGACGCGGATCGAGGTCGGCGGAGAATGCTCCGGTCGACTCGGTCACGAGGAGGATGACCGTGTGGCCCTTGGCGAGGGCGTCAGCGTAATCACCGTCCTTCGCTGCCACCCATCCGTCGCCGCTGACACGGTCCAGTTGCTCCTCCGTGGCCGGGTCATCCCGTTGTGGGGGTGACCGAGGACGACGACGGAGTGGTGCTCCTCGGTGTTGCAAGCGCGATGAAGTGCCCATCGGCGCGGGAGGCGGCGCCTCCGCAGCGGGCAGAGCCGTTGCCCTTTGCGCCGGAGGGGAGGAACGGAGTGTAGCACTTGAACTCCCAGCACGTAGTCGTGGAGCCAAAGCGGATCAAGTCCGGGATGTGTCCCTTGTTGACGTGGGCGTAGCTAGGGGCGTAGTAGCCCTTCCGCTCAGCCTTGGTGCTTGGAGGCGGGGGTCCCGTCGCCCTTGTCGGCCAGCTGGATCGAGCCAACCGGCAGGGCGTCGCTCGTGACGCTGGTTGGTGAGCGCACGGTGGATGGACGGCCGTGTATCGCGCGCCTTGCGGGGGGGGCGCGGCCGCGAGTGCGGCGTTGTGGCGGTGGGTGGCGTTGGCGGAATTGAGGCAGTGGTCGCCGAAGGCGTTGGTGCTGTACTGAGTAGCTCTGCTTGAAAGCCCTCGCTACCCAACGGCCAAAGGATATCCACCTCGAGGGTTTGACGCATGGGGTCACTCCCGCGAAACTCGTGAACTAGCCGGGGCAGTCGGAGAAAGGGCAACTCCGTGCACTGGGCCGCCAGAAATCACGCCTGCGTGAATCGCGTCACACCAATCCTCGCTGCCCAACGGTCGCGGCCAGAGTGAGTGAGTATCACACACACACACACACACACACACACACACACACACACACACACACACACACACACGGATATCCACCTCGAGAACCTGTATGTATGTATGTAGAAAGATGAACAACAGTCAGGCTCGGACTGGACACCAACGCGGTATGGGTGGACGCGGGACAGTGTATCGCGCGCCTTGCGGGGGGGGGCGCGGAAAAGAGGAACCTCTTAGCGCCATCGCCACGGTGCTGCATGCAGCGCCGGGCGACGACGGCTTACCGCCTCCCGGTGGTCCCCCTCGGCACACCTCCGCTGCTCAATGTATGACAGATGATGACGACACGCACGAGCGACACACAGACACAAACAAGCTCACAAGACACACAGCCAGCGTGGCTGCCACACACCCTGAGTTGGCGTGCACATAGAACCTCGAGAAACCTCGAGCACCCCAGCGTAGAGGGCGTCGTGTAGCCCTCCTTTTGGTATAACATACAAACCTCGAGACCTCGAGAAGGGAGATTCCTGGGACTCCCCAGAGAGTTGCGGACCGATGTCGAAGAAGCCTCTCGACGAGGCTGCCGTGCTCGAGCTCCAGGCAGACCTGTTCGCCGAGGACGTCGATCCGCCCTCTCCGCTCCCCGCGTGGGCGGAGGACCAGTGGGTCGCCTTCTTCGAGTCAGGCGGCGATGCCGCCGCCGCCGAGGCGGAGCTCGCGAGAAAGGCGGCCGCGGCCGCCGGGCCTCCACGTTACGAGGTCGTGCACCGCGCGTGCTTCGTGCGGGCGGAGCCGAGTGTCAAGGCCAAACCGGTCGGCCAGCAGACGCGCGGCACCGTCTTCGAGGCGTCTGCGGTGCGCGACGGCTGGGTGAAGCTGTCACACAACGCGCCCGGCTTCGACGCGATGTCCTCGTCGAGCCCGACTGGCGAGTGCTGGATGCTGATTGACGGGAGCGAGGTCGGACTCGGAGAGCTCCTCCGCCTCCGCCCTCCCCAGCTCTCCGCCGCCGCCCTCGCCGCCGCGCTCGCCGGCCGGTCTGACCTCGTGCGCTTTGTCGCGCCAGTGGCATACGAGGTGGCCGGGCCTAGCTGCTGATGACTAGCTGGCCATTCCACACTAATGAGCGGGCAGCAGACGCGCTGGCCGTGCCTTCTGACGACTCCACTCGGTCGTCCAACCTCTCAGCCCCTTGTACTGTGGTGGTGGTGCCGTCGCTCGTGGTAACCCTCACCCTCACCCTCACCCTCACCCTCACCCTCACCCTCGCCCTCACCCTCACCCTCGCCCTCACCCTCACCCCTCACCCCTCACCCTCACCCTCACCCTCACACCTCACCCTCAACCCTCACCCTCACCCTCACCCTCACCCTCACCCTCACCCTCACCCTCACCCTCATACTGGCTCCTCACCCTCACCCTCACCCTCACCCGCGCCCTCACCCTCGCTCGAGAAGCGGCTGCCATCGTCGACGACGTACCAGGCGACGCTCACACATCGGGGGGGGGGGGGGGGGGCACCACCCCCCCCTTTTGGGGGGACCGAGCTCCACCACAACTCCTCGCCCGGGGGTCAGCACGCGCACACGGCAATTTCCAGCCAACCGGCCCTGTAAAGGCTTGGGGCCCCCCCCCCTCCACTTATAGCCTTCAGGGGGGCTCATCCACTGCAGGCAGACGTTG